>NC_083499.1:2413182-2714830 GCF_905332965.1 Bombus pascuorum | reverse complement strand
AAATGTTCTTAAAAGTATCGAATGTGAGTAAAATATTGATATTGTTGAAGTAAACGAATGAAAGGTCGCTGTTCCAACATTCAGATATTTAATTAGAAAGATAGGATAAAAATAAGAAGTGAGGTACACCAAAGACTAAGCGCTCGTCACTAACAAGGAAACTCGAACAGCTCAAAACTTCAAAACAGGAGTTACACGAAATTGCAAAGTTGGGAATCCAAAATACCATAAGTTCGATCGTTGAGAGAAGCTTCAAATCGATAGAACACAAATTCCTCGAAATTGGGCAGCAAGCGCAATTTTGTCCGACAAACGGGACCGCTAAAATCGACGATGTCGACAGTCAACTTTCTCTGAATAAACGTTACATGAAGAGAGTTTCGAAAGGACTCGAGTGGACACACGAGCGAGTGTGCAAGCGCAATATCCACTTTGGAGTGGCGTTCGCTGCAACGAAAACTGGTAATTTATAAAGCTACTCGAATTTCAAGGAGCCACGTTAACGAACAACGTTGCATGCGATCGATGTGACTCCTGTTACGTAAATATATATGTACATCGGGACGTTAACTGAAATGGGCTGGCAGCTTTCTAACTAAGTGGAATTCGCGATTAGCTAATCAGCTAGAGGGTGGTAACGGACACTACCGAACCAAGTAGCGAAGGGACAGCGCGAACGAAGTTGCCAACATCGGCTACGGATACCAAGGCGCAACGTGTACCGAACAACTTTGAACTTTGGACTGGCAAATATGCATGACCATAGACGTGGTTGTAATAGCGACACTGTAATGTAATAGTTATCGTGACTGAACGGCCAACTTTTGGCACAGCGATCGGTTTTCTACAGCTCCCATGGAATCATAGTGATTCGCGGTGAAACACAGGCTATGAAACATTTTCCCTCTTGGTCCCCATTTTGTTACGTGAGAATGGCCAGTAAACTGTTGATATTTGTGGAAATTCATATTTTTACGAATATAATTGAAAAAATGCAAATCAGGTAAACGATTGTTTTATCTATTGAATATTATTAAGAGTACTGTGGGTTGGATATTTTTTGCATATTTTTACATATTATGAGCCTTCTGTGTGCTCTTGTATGCTCACATTTTCTAGAAATATGTGAAAATCCGCGGTGTAATGATTGCGGTTATCGAGAAAGCGTATTTTTAATTTTTTCGCTTTTTTCGCTCTAATGGATAATTATTTCATGGGACATATAAAAATATTGACTGCATGAGCTTATTCTGTTATCAGAAAAGAAATTTATGTAATTTGTTGAAATTTCATTATGAAAATTTAGAGTGTACGATATTATTAAATATATAGCTGTACGATTTTGACCATTCTAGATTTACGACTGTCCATAGATTCTGTGTGAACAATTTACACGAGCTATCCTAGCGAAGAGAATATTTTCAGACTGAGGCAGAAATTTAGATCAAGACAATTTAATAGTTTCCCCGTAAACATTGTGGATGGTATCCCGATTGCGCGTGGTCCGACGATCATTTTCACGGAACGGTTGCCGGCGAAGTTTTTGCTAATCAGCCACGTAGAATGGAGATAATGCCGGTGGAAATGCCGGTTCGGGAGATCCGCGCATCGGAAAACTAATTACACGGGAATTGAAATTGTTTACACGTACGTGCACCGCTGGATCGTTGACAGAATTAGGTATAAGCGCGCCAATTACACCAATTTTCTGATCTGTAATCCAGAAACGGGAAAAATGCGACAGCAATATTTTTCATTTAAATTATCGTTCATTTTCATTCTTACGTAAATATTTCCAAATCGAGAATAACAATCATATAATTCTAAATATCAGGTAAATCTCAAATTCCTATCCGCGTACAAAAAAATACGTTCTCGCTTAACAAGTAGAAGAGAACTAATAATTCAAGAATCTCAAATCTCTCTCCTTACATGATACTTACAAGGGAATACTTAAACTGGACGAAACTTTGTCAACATCTTTACGAATCCCCGTTGCATAAAACCCGAAAGAACGTTTCGACCATAACAGTCTACAAGAGCGTCTCTTACATTTCTCAGTGTTTCATATGGAGCACTTATATCAACGCATAGAAATATGCAAATCTTGCCGCGATTCGAGGCCGGTCGCATTGTTGTTCAAGCGAATTCACAAGTTGTTAGTAATTGTATCTGCAGCGATGAAAACTTGGTTCCTTCGTCAGTTCACGTAAATCTGGTCGACGCAAAATTCCTCGGACGCCTTTGATCTCTCTTTCTTTCTCTATAACTCTCTCTCTTTCTCTCTCTCTCACTCTCTCTCCCTCTCTTTCTCTCTATCTCTCTCTCTATCTATCTATCTATCTATCCATTTATTTATCTATTTATCTATCTATCTATCTATCTATCTATTTATCTATTTATCTATCTATCTATCCCTCTCTCCCTTGTTCGTAAGCTGAATTCGTCTACCATCGAAATTTCGCTCAGCCGTGCCACGGAAAATTCGGTTTACGCGAACCACTTTAACCGAAACTCGAGCAACTTCTCCTCGCTGCGCTAGTTAACGCCGTGGAAATCTCGAAACGGAATCCATTATGCGCCGCGAACACGAGAGATTGCCGTGTTCCAAGCTCCAACTATATTCGCCCGACACGTTGTAAACTCGATATTGCCTGTAAAATCGAACGGGCATCCTTGCGAGATATCCTCGTTTTTTCTTGTTCGCTACGCTAATCGATTCCATTTCGATTCGAGCAGAGGCGATTCAATTTTAGGAACGCGATAATGTTCCTGCAAATTGTTTTCCCGTTTTGAAGAAACGAATGGTGATTATCTTTTGTGATGGAAACTGTCACTTTGCCAATATTGGTTTTTGTGTTTTAAGCCAAGAAATTTATTGTTTACAGAAAAATTTGTTTCGAAATTTGATAATGGACGACATAAACGACTACGCCTTGCGATTGAGTTAATTAAGCAGATAGGTGACTTTCGAAGACTTGTTCTACCGAAATAAAATGCCTTATAAAATTTACATCTAGGTTCACTAGGTTTTATGAAACAGAAATTAATTCAAATATAGTGTTACGTCCGGTGACTGTCCACAAACCAGACCCCACGCCGCGGGCAAGATGGCAGCCAGATTTCTACACATCTTTACTGCGTACCCTCAATCGCCTACCATAAATCTTGGCATTTTCATGGTTAAGATCCTTCAGACCAAACAAGTATCTTTTATTTCAAGTGTTCCTTGCATTTATTATCTACTACGGGAAGATACGTGGTTTTTCTCACGTTCGGTATCTTCCGCTAGCAACTTTCTCTCGGGGGCGGCTAAAACCTTTCCTAGTCCACCAACCTTCTTGTTATACAATCAGAACCAATGTCCATTGCCCTCACTTTCCTAGCCAAAATTGTCATCAACAAATCTGATGGTCCCGTGCGCTAGACGCACCCATCGCTAGCTTTCCTCTGCCACAGCATCGTCACTGAACTTCACTGATTCTCCAACCTTAGAACAGTCAACATCTCTTTACCGGGTTTTCATCCATTAATCATTCACTTACTTAAGTTATATCTACGCACCAGCGTAACTATCTTCTATATAAAAATGTTGGAAATATATAATATTATAACCTGTTAAACTCAGTGTTATACTCGTTGAACCACCCGTATTATCCTAACAGAAATAAGGGGATCGATCATTTCGTGGCGTCGATTGTGTAATCGTAACGGGAATTTACGACTCCTGTTGACGCGCTTCCTCGCGATCGCGTCTCTCCGCGAGTGGTCGAAACATATAGCTTATTATTATAATAAATGTAGCCAATGAAGAAAGTAGCACGAAGAACTATCTCACGCGAGTATTTCCAAAAAATACTTAACGGGGAAGAATACTTAATGGTGAATTAAATAAATAGTACTCTACACCGTTATACGTTGTCACAGTGCCTGGATCCTATTTATCAATTTTCTTAATTGAAAATTACTAGTCAATAAATCAAGAAAAATTATAAGACACGAAAAACATTTCTCACTTAACTCATTCGATACTACTATCCTACAAATCCTACCATCAATTTCCCCCAATAAAAGTTTACATTTCCTCCACAAATTTCTGAAAAATCGATCATCGAATAATTCGTTGTTTGCTTGTTGATCGTAAAAATCAGCCGGCCTACACAGAAATGGAGAATTGCACGGATCAATGGTCGTCGTTATTATGAACCAGAGCGAGAGTTTCGCGTGGAAAGGGGGTAGTAAAAGGGGAGAATTACATCGAATCCGGGAGAGTGCAATAGCGTATCGTAAAATTTTAATGCCATCTCCAATTCCTCTCGCCGACCCTGAACGCTTTCTGTGCACCTTGGAAGGATTTGATGACACATTTCGAAGGACCACGCGAAAAGATACGATCACGCGACTCCTAATACAACGAAAGAGCATTAATTAAACCTAAACGAAGGTTTGGGATTATCGTTGTCGGATTAAAATTCCCAGCCGTCGAGTTACTCGGTTTAACGCAGTTAAAATTGTTCGGGAGACAGTTGACGACGATTCCGGAAATTCTTGTATGGTGTAAAGGAAACAAAACTACGATTTCTTGTCTTCTTTGATGCTCGTTCTTTTATTGAAATTAGATCTTTAACATTTTATGCGTTTAACAATCGGAACTTTGGTGGATTTTGTTAAAAAAGAATATCAAGAATTCTTGTTTAACTCGCTATGCATTATCCTGCTAGCAAGAAGAAAATAATTGAAATTAGAGATTAGATAGCTGGAAAATGTAATTCTTTTAATGCAGCAATCATTTGAAAGAAGTTCATACATACCGAGTATACTGGTAATAATATTGATGATAATACAAATCTATTGATAATATTATACATGAATAATTTTATCGGAAGTATATCGAAGGGTATAAATAAAAAGTGATAACGTCTGTTAGAAATAGCTAAATCATTATGGAGAACGATACTCTATGCAGTATTTCATGGTTAGATATTTTTATGATGTTCTAGAATACGCCAAAAATTATAGCAATATCATAATATCGCTCTCATAACTCTAAATATCTCAGCAATCTTTTGTAACAATCTTTTATACTACGTCTCATATATATATATATAAATATAACGTCTCAGAATCTAATCAGACAGCTAATACCATTTATTAACATCAGCTACTTTCATTCTACCATAGTACTTAAGAGTTAAGCAGGATGTAATGCACGTTGAAAAGCGCAATGTAGAGAACAGTCGAGTGATACCGTTGAAGTTTCATGAAACTCGACTGATTGTGACTGAGTGGATCGGCGGCACTCGTCTGACTGGATTCGATTTTATTCTACTTGGACCGATTGAAGAGTGTTCTGTTCTACTTGGCTGTCGGGACACGATTCCATTCCACTTGTCTGGTGTCAGCGGATTCTGTTCTACGTACTTCCACGTCCATATAACCTCTTAGTCTGACAAAGTAGTGTCTTATTCTACTCGCGCCAGTAAAATTGACGCGTTGCCGTTATTTACATAATTAAAAATTATTTGATTCTATGTTTTATAGGAATACCAAAGAATTATACAGATACGAAACTTCAACAATCGTTGAACTGCGAATTACTGAACTACAAGAAAGATGAATCGATAGATTAAAAGTTTGTGTGTTTCCATTTTATTTCATTCCGCTGTGTTGCGTTTATAGCTACAGAACTTTTTAATCGACTGTATAATTTCTGTTACTCTCTGTTATTTTCTTCCGACGTTCTACAAGCTTTTCAATCCCGTATTTGTAGGATTCATGTGGTTTCAGAAAAGAAAAAAAAGAAAAGATTCCTCTTCGTAGTGAAGTTTTTTATTTTACGTAGCATGAATACAATATGTATCCATAGTGAAGTCTGTCGACTTTTATGCGTTAAGATTATGCAAGTAGTATATTTTATCGAATAAATTCACTCAGCCAGCTTCGCGACGGTATTTTTCGGCAAGCTTCTCTATACGCAACGAGAGTATGAAACGCAAGCCGAGTATATGGAAAGGAACTCGTCTCATAAGCGAATATTTATGAACGCCGGTCTGAAAGTCGTCGTCGCAGACTGCAAGCCCTTTTATAAGATCATGCGTAAAATATATTCGAGATTCTCGAGGACGATATCGAGCCGGGGAAAGAATTGGAAGCTCGTCGTTGCGCTACGACAAATCGAAACCAGTCTCCGTTACGTCACCCAACATTTTGCTTCCGGCTAAAGGTAAAATTACGCACGCATAATTTTCTTAATGCTTGCCTTCGTCGTCTTTTTCTTTCTCCATTCATTCTCCTGAACACCAATCTCGACAAATTCAATATGGTTCCTATGTAAGATATAGATAAAGGAAGATAAAGTTTCTCCTCCTTCGAGTACAACGCGAGACGATAAGGAAATCGTCGTGTTATACTACCATTGAGATCGAAAATTGAGATTGCATGTTACAGTGGAATGTTCGAATGAAAACCAATTCCATCTATAGTAACAGCTTTTTCAGTTTCCACGGTTCTCTTCAAGTCTATTCCTTAAAAAATTTCCATTGTACTTGAAGCTATCATCCATTTCTACAGCATAACTTTCTATGCTTGCGATCGAAGAAATGCACGTTTTTAGTGGGACAACTTTTTTACGCTTGCCATTAGAGGAATGCACATTGAGAATAAAATTCATGAAGTAATCATTTAACTATAGTTTCCAGCAAATGTACGCTCTGGTTTTCAGTATACTAACGTCTAACGTCATTTCAATTACAAAAGCAATGTAGCTACGTTCGTAAGAATCCATGTACTTGACTGTTTGCCAGAAAGCGCATCCGCTATAACCATAACCTAAGATGCAAATCTGTTAAGTATAGTTGATAGAACATATATATAACGAAGCTGTGAAATCGTGTAATTAACGAGGCAAATTGTAGCTTAGTGCACATGCAACATCTTAAAAAATTGCAGGGAGAGATCAGTTTACGGTGAAGTTCGCGGAAGTTCAGTCAAACAAGATTAATAAACGACCTATTCAAACACATAATCAAACACTCTCTGAAAAATGTACAAACCCCTGCTTAATGCATTTCGAAGTAAGCGAAACAACTCGTAATCACGAGTCGTCGCGGGCTTCTTGAAAACTCACGGAAAGAAAGAGAATAGGAAAACTCGTGGTCGAAAGAAGAGGAAAAATATAGAAGCGATGGAGGAGAATGCGCCGTCGTTCTGCCGCAATTAGTGCCGCTTGTGTGAACGCTATTTGCGCGGGAAAAAATGCAATATTCCTGGCAACAAGGGAACGACCGCACCGTCGCCGGAGCTGAAGCTGCATTTATTAACGTTGTCGACGATTGACGACAGTTCTTTCCATCCTGTGCTCTTCGCGTTTGACGCTGTTACACTTTACATTGTTACACTTAACACTGTTGTGTTTGAGGCTTCCTGATAATCCATGTTCAACAGTAAGAGATTAGACATTTCGAGGTTTGCATTTGGAAGCATCAAATAGCGTTGAATCCTGACACTTTTAACTGTTTTCTACCTGACTGTATTTTTTTCATCGTAAAAAAGGAACATTTTTAGTTAGGAGAAGAAATCTCATTAGCACGCGTGATTTTCTTATTACAACTTTACGTTAAACGTATTCTTAAAGTATTAAATTCTTTCTGCTTGGTAAAAAGCGAGAGCCAGATTGAAATATCAAAATTGCAGAATTGTAGCAGGGTTAAGCGTAACAATGCAAAGTGTGATAACGTTAAGCGTGATAACCCAGGCCATGAAAGTATCAAGATTTTCATCTTTTTTCTTTCTTGTTTCTTACATTTCACCGTTGAGCGAAACCCTCGTGTTACGCGGATAAAAAGGTAGGCCAGCGCGTCGTTTAATTAGCGCGAGCAAAATCAACTGAATGTAAACGAAGTAATCAGGGGCGATTGAAGTGGCTCGGCTCGTCGCAACGTGACCCGTTCTCCCGGAATCCAATAACCATTCGTGTATCCAGTGTCATAAATTTCCATTAGACTGTTTGCCACGTTATTTTCTCGCAGCGCGAGCTGCACCTCGGTGATTATTTACGCGAGCAAGACCGTCGACTCGATGTTTACCACGTCGAGCTGTCCGAATTTAGGATCGTTACTCTTACGTGGAGTATTTCCCTGGCGCAATTAGTAATCGCTTCGTTGTGGAAACTGACGGATGCCTTCTGAAAGGTGGTGAGAAATATGTGAAATTTGCCCGCAATATTTGTCACAATTTATGGTAGCGGTTTTATGATAATGGTACGACAGTTAGAGATGTTTTATGATGGAAAGAAGAAAAGAGAGAAGAATGGAAAGGCAAAAGTGTGTTCTTGAACCCGCGAATGAACTCTCATCGGTATATCTATTTTTGGTAGAATCGATAAAATGAAGCCATAAATTGAAACACTGATGATACTGATCGATCAAGTCGGACTAATCTCTTCTTCTTTCGTTGTGATTTAAAATAACCATAGACGATGGACACTGGCCATAAAATGTCCCGTTCTTCGTTTATACACTTTTCTGAAATGTATTATTACGTACTTCCTCTGCTTCTTTCTTTAATTTGACATGAGATTTATATAAATTTAGTACAAAATTGATAAATTTAATTCCTCTACAATTTTTCAGAAATTTTCTCCAGACGAACTATTTTCTTAGTAGGAGATTTCATTAATCGGTAGTTTAATATTATATACATTGTTACGACCATTCGCGGAGAGACGCGATCGCAAGGAAAACGCGTCAGCGAGAGGCGTAAATTCTCGCTACGATTCGTATAATCGACGCCGCGAATTAGTCGTTCCCCTTATTTCGATTAAGATAACAGAGGTGGTTCAATGAATTTAACACTGTATTAACAGGTTAATATAGCTTGTATATTCAACAATAAATTGTATAATAATAAAAGCGTCACAAATTATTTTGCGATGAATACAGTTAATGCGTTACAGAAATTTGACCCGACTTTACGATATCTCTCAATGAATTCGTTAGACTAAGCGACTTTAATTTCAATCGTCAGACTTCTCGATGTATGTCGTTTGAATCTTCAAATGAGACTGATTGCCCTTAGATCAATTCTTTGTCTTCTCGGGGAGACAACCCCCACTACGCTCGGATCACGCCAATCCGTTTATTATTTTATTCTTTGTTAGAATAAAATAACGAACCGAAATCGACGTTTCTGGAATTCGCTGTTTGGCGACAACTATGCGCTCGTCGATACATTGTATATTTTTCGTCGGGCAGATGAGACGATCTGTCTGCGACGCTGGAGGACTGCGAGTGACGGTTAGAAATACGATCTATACTAAGCCTCGTGGCGTAACATACATATTATAATATTTTATATTTATACAGCGCTTTATTATCAAGCTGAATAGTTTACCATTCTTCGTTATTACTTTTTCTTGTATAGTTCTGAAAATCGATGTAATCGCCCGAAATCGTTAGGAAAATGGTTGCCGCGCTGTTAACGTTTGAATTCGAATCTAATACGACTTAACAAACAGACAGGGTAATCGAATTTTAGAGTTTACGCATGAATGGAGATTAGTCAACGCATTACGGTGCATCGTAAATGCATAACTAAAATTCGTGTATAGCCCCGGGGCCGCTCCACGTACCTATCCGCTACGATTCAATCAGAACTAATTACTTGGTTCAGCCGCACTCTGCAGATTTTGGCATCTGATGCATCGTTAGCGAATTGAATAATTCCCCGAGTCCGAACCTGGACCGGCTCAATTTGTAAAACCGTCGAGTATCGTAGCACAAGATTTATTTGTTTCAGGTTGCGCTAGTCACCATTTTACGGCGCGAATCACGAATATTTCCGAAACGAATTGTTTCGTCTGTAATCTCCACTAACCGAAGGTATTACATTATTTACGAAATGTTTCAGATTTCTAATTTTAACTTTGAACTTTGTCGAGTTAAACGAGTCTCGTTTCTTCTTGGAATATTTGTAGATACAAATCGGCAATAAATTTGTGTGAATCAGAAGGTTGATAGTACCGATCATAGTGAATGGAGTTGATCAGTATAGCTTCTGTACGATTCAAATATCATAGTGAATACCGTACTTTAGATATTTTATACATCATCGTACGTGTACATTTTTGTACCTTTAGATTTTCCTTTGACTTGGATATTCTTGTATCGTTTAAATGAAGATTCCTAATCTAGTTTTAACATACATACATATAAAATATATTTATCTGTTTCTTTTCATTGATTTATTTAGTACTTAACTTTAATTATTATTTTAATTAGTACTTAACTTTAATTAGTCAGTTACTTTCAGAGCAGAATATATTTGTTTGTATACTATGATACATTAATATATCATAATTACACGTTACAATGCATTAAAATAGATACTGGAAGTCGTTTATCGCGTACGAACCATCCAGGATACCAAATGCAAGATTAATCTAAATTAATTCACTTGCGAAGGATTAAGCCAAGAGTAATCCTGGCTTTGTGCACCCATCAAATTATTATTTATTATGTATAGTGTAGAACATAGTATCATACATTTCAATCCATATCAAATTTATTACACACGCTAAGCTCCAAAGCAAAGAATAACAATAATAAATAAGAATGCCATTCTACGTAGAACAGAGAATGATGCCATAAAACGACAGAAATAATTTCTGATATTTTATCTGGCGAACAGAGCGACAAAAGGGAATAATAAAAGGCTTGGATTGTAAACGAAGTTCGTTAAATATTTGAAGAGTCGACACGTGAACGTAACGCGTTATTATGGGGGCTGATTACTGTTTACAAAGTTAGAGCAAACGGTGAATGTTATACCTGGGAATTTCGTTGGACAATGCATACGCGGCTAACTGGACATTCAATCAACGATACCTGTTACGCTTACATTCAACTGCTAATTGCAACGCGACACACACGCTCACGAGCACACCGCTACACGTTGAAACGCTTGCCATAACACGGAGGATCGCATATCGCGAAAACTTTTAACGAATTGGATTTCAACCGAGGCGTAATCCTCAAATTTCGCGCGCTATATATAATTAATCCGCTAACTGATTCACGAAGGTGCCAATATATATCTACTCTGTTTATTTTATTATCAAAGTAGAAGAGACAATAACCGTGTATGCTTTAAATCGAATGATTGGATGAGTCGTGTTCTTCGAAATTGAAATTTCAATTGAAAGCTGGTAAAACGTGAATTTGACAGTGTGAAATCGTAACATCTGCGGTCACGAATTTATATAACATTTATTAACTTTTACTTTACGTTATTATCACTAACTGACTATCTTTTAAGAAGATTTTCAAAACCTCGAAAGATTACAACAAAACGAGGATGTCCATTCGCTTCATTCTATGATATATTCCAATCACTATAATATCACTTCAAAGGGGATATTAAGATATTAAGAAGGTACTAAACAAAAATACTGACATAATTCTCTCATTATATCGTATCTCATCGACATTCTCTCTGCTCCGCCATAAAACATGTTTAGTTCAATTTTATATAAGATTTGACACGTCACAACTAACTTATGCTATCTATTATCGTCTCACCGTTTCAAAATTGCATTCTTTATCGTATTATCATTCGAGAGCAGGCGCAGTACGTCGCGGTAAATAATATCAGTGACTGAAACGCGAGCAGCTCGCGATAACACGTTTTTCCTCCGGTAAAGTACCAAGTAATCCCATCGTGCGTTCGTGATCCCCTCATGCGTACATAAATCATCATTGTTTCAAGCGACGAACCCGGTTCGCGTGCCAGCCCTGGTAAATATTTAAAACGTGTCCCAGATTTCCTGAAATCCGTAACCGCGACTCGATCCGACCCTCTCCAATGAAGCAGCTCGACGATTCGCGACCATCCGTAAAGTGCAAAAATAACTGTCGATCACGAAGAAGTCGTTGGACTCAGACAATGCGGACAAACATCGCCTGATACCGAATTAGTCGAGTTACTGTATCTATCTTTGTCTTGAAGAAAATTATTTATTAACACAAACATAATAGAGTTAATCGAAACTGTGACTTTTCTCGGACAAACAGTCGCTCTAACGCAGAGTACTCTCGAAAAGACAAACTCAACGATTGTCCTGCCGTTGCAAGACCAGATTGCTCGAAATCGTACTAGATTCGAAAGGGCGAAATTCGACGACGTTGCAATCAACGAACGTTCGATCTTCCTTCGTGGAAATTCCTATCCGTATATCGACGAGAGACAAAGGAAAGTTTCAGTAGGGAAATTCCGTTCATTCCGACAACTCACCGAAGCCACCACGAGAATGAACTTTTGCTACGATGCATTATACGTATATGCCGATCCACAAGGCTGTTTTTGCTTGACAAACTGAATAGATGTTTTGGTGACGCGTTTTAATTTCCCTGGTGAAAGAGACGGTGCGGCTTTTTTATGATTCAATTCTTGTTCAGAGTAATATTACTTAGTATCTTTTTAAATATATTGTTATCGTTTGTATCGTCCCTCGTTCGGAATCCTATATAAATGTTAAAGTAATAAAAATTATGCTAATTAGATGAAATAAGCCTCGTTGATGAATTCATAAAGCTTGAGGAGAGGACAAGGGTAATTTCATAACGCCTATTTATATATTAATTTTACAGCAAATAATATAACTATACGGAATGTTCTAAAAATGTTGGGAACGAACTGTAGCATGTAGTAGGTAGTTATCGGAACAAGCAAAAAGATCTTAATAAGCATGGGTCTAAAAACCATTAGTTTCGCAGTTACCATATGTTTTTGTTCGTGAGACATTATCTCCGTAGCATATGTTCAATATGTCTCCCGTTCGTTTCAACACACACTACAGCACGTTTTCTCATACAAGTACGCATGCGTTGAAAAATCGCCGACGTTTCTCTTATCTCTTGTCAGCAGTTTTCGATTCGTTGTATCAATTCGTTTAACGAAGCAACTGTTTTACAATACACTATACTTTTATACAGTAAACGTCTCGTAACTCTGAAACTAATGGTTTTTCGATCCATATTTATTCAGACCTGTTTGTTTGTCTCGATGAGTATTACATGCTTCTAGAATTTTCCCCAGCATTTTACGACACCCTATATACAATATCAAAGAAGTACAGATAAATTTTATTTTTCTATTTTATGAACATGAAATAGAGAGATGGTATTGATGGAGTTAAATTATAGTCCATAAGCGTTATCGATCTAAAAGGACAGTAACGAGGGATGAAAACGGACAAAACGATATTGGTAGACAAGCTAGGAAGACTAATAGCAGTTGCGTGGAGGCGTCGTGAGCGCGCGGATACATGGAAAGGAGACAATAAATCGTAGGAATATCTTTTATTACGTAAATCGATCTACCGAAAGCGTCCCAGGAACTCGCCGTTAAGCATTCGTACGCCATGAAATTTTCTGTAGGGCTGAAGCTTTCCGAGCGTGGAAGAATGTTTTCGTCAGTCGTGCTTTCTCGGGATGCACAAGCGCTGAAAGATGATCGCAATTCATTTCGCTTTCCTCTATTATGTTGGAGCCCGCTCTGATAATCTGACGAAATCGCGCAACGATGCGTCTTGCTTATTGTTATTCTAGAAAAGAAAGATAGGAATTTTCCTGAAAAAGGAAGCGAGAAAATTGCTTTTTGTTCTTCTTATATGACCATAAGTACAGTAGAATTCTACTTAGCCAGAGTTTAGTTGGTATCCGATTAAACTATTGTCGATTGTTATCGACTTGAACGTAAACTCGCGTTGTAAGATAAAAAAAATCATAAATTGTGAAATGAATTTAATTTAATAATTTCCTATGTAAAAAATCAGTTATCTAAGCTGTTTTTCACCTGACAGTTTCAGAGGAATGAAATAATAATAATTCAATGATAATTAAAAAATAGAACACTAGAGGTATACATAAGTAAGCCATTAATAAATATTCCAGTAGAACGAGCGTATATATGTCAGACGTTCTTTGCGTGTACGTAGAATTGTTAATTTTAGATCTTATTTGCTTATTCTAAAATCTATTCGTTGGATTATTGATTTAATTAAAGAAACAAAATTCGAAAATGTTTATTCGTTGAACTTCTCGTTCTCTTGGAACAAATTTCCTTGGAAAGTCAATTGAAAGTGCAACATTGTTGGAAAACGAAATTCAAAGTTGGAGCGTATCTGGTGTAGCTCGTACATGATCGAAGAATAACTTCAGCGAACAGATTGGAATGCATTATCGAGACATCGACGTTTACTTTGGACTTCGTGAGAGTGGAAGTTATCGCACATATCCGGAGGGCTAACGTTCGTCTTACTCGTAATCTCTGACGAGCATTTTATTCATCTGCATGACTGATTTCGATTAGTGTGAAATCGAGTGAGATCTGATGAAATCTTTTCCCACTGTACTTACATCGGAATCAGAGTTAGTATAGTCTATTTCACATCTTACGATATTGTAGAAAAGTTTGATGCTACAATTATTGATCGTAACCAATTCCGTATGAAGGTGATGATTTATGATGAACTCCATTAATATAATGAACATTCATAATTAGTAACCTACAGCCAATTTCATGTAAGTCTATAGCAGAAGCATTATAAATTCTATTAACTAATTCTATATTACGTAGACTGTCTTTCTATTTTGTTTTAGGATTAACATTTTCAACGCTTGGTTATTTTATAGGTAAATTCATTAGCTATCTTCTAGAGAGGTACATATATCTTTGTATCTAACAAAATCATATTACAACATTCCCTTTATTTAGCTCCTGTTATATTACGCCAGAAATACTTTCTTTCAACGTAACGCGTAAAATAACATATAAATTAAAAAATCAACAAAGATAAACCTATTGTGTTTTCCCCGTTCAGTCCTCGTATATCGTTATACAATTAAAATTATTGAATTAATAAATAACGTAAATGAATAAATAACTCAGCTGATAACAAATAACCAAAATTAATAAATAACCCGATCTTTATCAAAGTGCTATACCAGAATACATTTTCCAATTATTAAAAAAATTCTCCCAATATCGCTGACCGATAAATCAAAACTCCTCTATATATCATCCTGATATACAGGGGAAGGAGAAAAAACAATGATTAACCACCCGTTGAAACAATCACTAGCACGAACCAGGTCACCAAGATCGAAACACGCCTCGGTGAGCCGTGGTGTACGTGTCGCGGGAGGAAGTCCAGGGAACAGGAAGTCCATGTAATCTGACGCCGTTAAGCGGAAGGCGAAACGGGGCGACACGGTTCAACCGTTGAATCGACGTTGAACACCGCGGACACCGCTGCGAACTTTTTTATTCATCGGCAACTCCGAGGGTCTCGATCACGTGTATGCTTACGTGTGCGTGTGTGTGGGTGCGGGCACGCGCGCATATGTATGTTGGGCCAACGGTATTAAAAGATAATCGATCTCGTTCGATGCACTCTCGCGGTCGGTCCTCTTTTCGCTTAACTTCCCGACCCTACATAGCGCGAGCGCGCGCACACGTCCCTATTTCGCTTCCTCCTCGAAGATGCAATGCGAGGAATCCTATCGGGAGAGCTCGAGATTCTGGGTCAGACAGGGTCGAATCGCTGATGTTGAGATAGATTCGTCGAAGGGATCGATAAAATTGATTTCGATTGAATTTTTGAATCGCTGAGCAACCGGTGGAGAAGATTGTGAGTTGGGCATGACGAGCATTTGAATGGAATGTTGCAAGTGGCTATCCTGTATCTGGCAAGATCCAGACGGTTGCGTGAATGTTTTCTTATATAGATCCGGAAGTAAGATGTGGCGTGTCTTCTCTGGGATTTAATTTTTGGATTATGGTGGAGTTCGCGGCGATTTTTAGCAAAGGGACGGGATGTTGGAATTTATTGTAGAATAAATTTGGGAAGATTGGCAGGGCTGTGAATATTTTCTTGGGCAGATAAGAAGGAAGGCAGTGTGTCTTCTGTTTCGGGTTCAATTTTTGAGCCGTGGAAGGATCTCATGGTAATTTGGGAAACTCGGTGGATGTAATAGGTTTGGAAAGATCGCAAGGTTTGTGAATATTTCCTCGTAGAGATAGGAAGCATGACTGTACGTCCTATTTGCGTATGGAAATTTTTATTGGAATAACGAAAGATTAATGCACCCTGGTAGGAAAAATTCGACGGTATATATCGATGTTGCAGGATCGTTTAAGGGCACGGTAGAAGCCTCAAACTTTTAGATCAAAACCAGACAACCTGTTAACCATGCTAGAAATAATCGATCTTTCGTATTTTCCATACTTTGTATCAACCCTTTCCATTCTTAAAACTACGATCGAATTTCAATTTATCTTCCGTTGACGATCAGAGGCGCGACCTTGACTATCTGTCAGTTCCACTCAAACTATAATCCGATCATTGAAAAAGCATTTCATCGATCATCCACCGTACCGAAAACACGACACAATCGTAAGCAATTTCGGCGTGCCGTCAAAATCGGGGATATTCCTGAAAATTTTGTCAGTGGCAGGGATGAAGGATTGTCCTGGCGGACGATGACGAGGCGATATTTAAAATCACGAACGATTTTCAAACCTGGAATCGTTCCCTCCGCCCTCTCGGCTGCCACCACTCATTGTTCATTTCCAACGATTGTCCCGTTCCTGAAAGGTTAACCGTACGCGGTATTTGCAAGCCCGGTCCGTTTGTTTGCGAATCGTGTCGTGTCCACCGACGCGATCATATTTCACGCTGATAAGCACACGATAATCCGCGCTCGACAAGTATTCATTAACCGAATCAAACGTACCATTGTCCCAGTACCGGCTTTACACGCTGTTTTCGCCGTGGATACGCTTCTCTCATTCTCCCTCTTTATCTCTCCTCCTCTCCCTCTTCTCTCTCCCTCTCTTTCCCACTCTATGCGACTGTTTAGGTCCACTATTTCCATCGTACGAGTAATATCGCGATAACGCCATCCCATCCTACTAATTAGCCGATCGGAGGATTCGAGAAATTTCCGCAAGATCGCCAGCGTTTCGCTCGATGGCCTATTATTTAGTCGTTTCGATGGATCTGTTTGCGTGGATAATACCCGGATTTGAAACGTTACACATATAGTTTCCATGTAATTTCGTGATTAAGGTGTTATTATTGACTCGTACCTACTTGGGTGAAATGTGACGCGTGGAATACGGGAATGATGGCCTCGTTTGTCTTATTTGACTAGTACGATTGCGGTTCGGACGCTTTAATAGGATATTATTGAGTTTCGTGTAATATCGTTGAACTATACCACTTACATTAAGACACTTTGTGCATATAATATCAAGATGTCAGATGATCGTGTTTTAGCTATTTGATCAAATTGATGTCCTTTTCTACTTTATAGGGATTCGTTCGTAACTTAACACCAACCTGAAACATTGCAATTCAATTTGAAACATTATATTTTGGTTTGAAACATTATTGTTGACTCCTACTACTTGAATGAAATGTAGCGTACAATATAGAGAAATTTAGTGGCATTGTTTGTATTGTATTGTTTGACCGATGATCGCACGCTTATAATTGCAATTGTTATACCTCTGGTATACTTCGATATAACATCATTAAGTTTGCTACAATATTATCGAACCCTATTACCTGGACCATATACAACAGAAGAATCTGATTATTATGTTTGGAGTGTTTGATCAATGGTTCCCTTATTATCGTAATATAGTTTTGATATATTATATAGATTTGTCTATATTTTGGTACGCAATATTGTTATTGATTCGTGCTACTTGAAACACAACGTGTAGAATAAAAAAATCCGATAATATCACTGGACATAGCTGACTGATGATTTTCCAAACATTATGACGTTCCATTGAAATATTTTAATGTATAATTAAATTTAATATAACATCATTGGCCTTTATTACTCGAATGAAATAAACAGACTTGGATATGAAAGTCTGATCATTCTGGTTGCGTTAATTAATCAATGATCTCGTCGTGATTATAGTACGAATTGAATATGTCATGCAAATTTATTTGTATTTTAGTCTACGAAGTTATTATTGATTCATGCTACTTGGGCGATATAATAACCAGGAATTTTTATTATAAGATAAATTAGTAGATAACGGAGGAACAAAACGAGAAGGAAATCTTTTATGTCCCACGTAAAGTACTCTTTTTGAATTGCTCTTAATATCTGTTAAAAGGAAAGGAAATTCGATGCACCAAGAAAAGATAGTCTGAACACCGTTATATGCTTGAGAAACGATGGAGAGAACTTACAGTAAAGTACCCGCATAATACATGTTCCTTCATGTATTTACCATGCATTTCGCATACGGTGCCTGAGAATAAAATCACGAAGAACTTTTCGCTTCGCTTATTCTTCAATTTGCTACGAATAATTACTTCCGATAATTAATTTACTAAATCGAGTTCCATGATAGTGGCTAACTCGGAATGTTTTATTACTCATTCTCGTGTAATTCCCCGTATTGTTTAAATACCATTAATACTGTAAATATGTAAAATTTCTTCGTAAGTAACTGAAGAGCAGCTTTCTGGTAAGTGGTTTATAAAACGTAACGGTTAATCTGCATACGGAGCTTTAATTCTGGCTTTTTTTTAAATATTAGCTACATTCAAATTAGTAATTATAATGATTATAAAAATTTCATAATTATATAACAAATCAAATAAGGGCATACGAAATTGCGTTAATCTTTAATACCTTAATAAATAAATAATCTTTAATAGGAACCGTTATATCAAATTATATATTTAACACGCTAGAATTTTATACACATTTAAAACTAATTGAATACCAACTTCGCTGTATGTAATCAAATTTTGCAGCCCAATATCGAACGTATTAAATTTTACCTATTAAATTGAACTCCGGGATACCTTGTATATTTACATAACTATATACATCTACAGGGCGTGTTTTTTCAGCAAACTACTCAATTACGACCAATCAACGAAGAATTTAACCATGCCCGCTCGCTCAAGTCTTCCTCTTCCGTTCTCAAAGTACACGCAAATTATACGCGCACGTGTGAAGCGTCGACGTGAGTTAACGTTCCGCGAGGAGAAAAAATTTACACCGATCTAATCTCGATAATAATCAATTAGAACGCGTGGACATAATCGCCCATTAATTCGCCCCTAATAAATGGAAATTTATGGAACGACAGCAATGCGCAATAGAGCCCCGATGCAAGGATTAAAATATCGCGACGAATTTCCGGTAACAATTTGTCATCTTCGCAAAACTTATCCGTTGTTTGTCAATGCACCTATTCTTTATTGCCGCCATTACTCGTTCTCCCTCGTGTCCACATTCTACGAACGTAATCTAATCTCGCGGCACGATCTCGAAATTCCCATTCGTCGTAAATACGTTGAATCATCGTCATCGGTGAGTATAATACCTTTGGAAACGGCTAGGGGAACACTTTTCGCTTCCGCTCCAATAACGAGCATGCCCCTAATCATCGTTAACAGCCTACAATTTTTCACTTCGCTCGAAACTCCCGCCAACCCAACACGAACACGCGACAGTGCGTATCCTGATCTCGTTAGCTTCGCATCGAAGCCATTCGACGTCAAATACCTTTGCCGAGCTTAGAATTAAAAAAATGTATGTTTTAAGCTATTACATGGAGATATAGAAACAATTCGTTGTTCTATGTAAGAGTGAATCAGCTTTTTATGGTTTCTATAAGATTTAGAAAGAAATGAAAGTATTATATTGTTTGGATGTTCGGAGAATTCATAGTGAAGGTGAAGAAATATTTGTTTAGAATTTATGCTCTCTGTTGTTAATAACTTCATGGTCCTCTTCTTGAAAAATTTGCCTACTTTTTCGATAACTAGCTCGAATAGCTTTATAGGCTTCTAATTTATAATTTCTTGCCTGTGTTTCTTGGATTTTGCGATAAAAATGGAAATATCGTATCATTCCATAATTAATGTAATTTTTTAACGTATATCTATATTCTCTCTGTTCAAATCTGAATGAAGGATAAAGATTGTATATTCTTCCAGAAACAGAAACATTCAAAAATTTATAGATTTTCAGTAAAAAAAAAAAAGAAAAAAACGACGACTACTCAAGTTATTAGATTTCATTGTGCGATGTGTTAAACTTTTCCAATCGCGGTCGAAATTGAGAAAGCATCGACACCTAACTAAGAACATCTAAATGATGAACTTTCATGTTATAAATCTGAGAAGAGATCAAGGGTCCGCAGGCTCATTATAAAATCAAGTCTCGTCGCCTTCACCCGTTCAAGCCGCTTCGAAAACAATTCAACTTAGTCTTCGCTGTAAAACTTTTCCACGCTACTTCTCCAAACTTTTGTCTTGGCTCGTTTCTAAAGCTCCGAACGGTCCAAGATTTATCAGTGGCTCAACATTTATCATCAAACTTCGCGGACTAAAGTTATGGTTCATCGCCGTGTCAAGCTCGAACGAATCGACTCGGCCAATTAAAATTTTCTATCTGCCCTATCAATCTTTATTTCGAAATAGTGAAAGTTGAAATCTAAAGTTTTTGTCGTTGAACACGATACCATTTCGTTTGTGGCACGAATCGTATAAATTGTTTACTTTTCTGATTAATGGAGATCATTAATTTTATCTTACACTTTAGTTCCTGCAACGATTCATGAAGTTTTATGAGTTCCAATCACTCTTTCATTCTAGGGAACAAAAAGAAGCTTAATGACTAAAGAAAGACTTTAGCATAAAATGAAAACGAGGAATCAAGGATATTATTAACCCTTATCACTGTAACTGACAGCTGCGCCAAACGCAAGCCAGACTTATATTATAAATGGCATGATTGAAATGATAAGGGTTAACAACGAGTTTTTCATATTTTTCTCGAACTGAAGAAATTATACTGTAGATTGAAAACAATCTAAAGGAAACCAGCTTCGTGGCAGAATATGATTTTTTACGTTTTTAGATTTTCACAGAGTACTGTTGTTATTGTCTCAATTTTTCTTTATCCGTCGTTTACTGTTCTTCAATATTTAGTTCTTTGTTCAGTTTTTGAAAACTTCCCTTTATCAATATTCTCTCGAGGGCCGATTCGCAATAATAGAAATGGAACGAAGAAACTTCGAACGAGGAATAACAAAGCGCTAAATGGTACAGCCAAGTTGGCCCCTTTGATGAGTACAGGCCACTAAAACTCAGCCTGTAATCAGTATCCGGGATAAACGCCACCACTTACGACGTATTACGAGGCGTCCTAACCCCAATTATCGCACAGATAATGATCGTCGGTGCTTATGCATTTCTGAATAATTTAAACATAAGAAAATAAATAAAATACTTATAATACGCAAAAATATTGAAAATATTCAAATATCCGAAGTACTATTTTCCCTTTTTTTTCCACCCAATTTACTTATCAATCCGATAGGTAACGCTTTTAAATAAAATAAATCTCTGTTTGCCGTTCCATACTTACTATTTATAAAAATATAAATTTGCATAAAAATCGGCAGTTTAATGATCACGATCGCAGTTTATCCTCGTCATGTCAAAGCGAAAATTTATATCCGGTCTTTCATAATATCCGCGTGTTACCCTCACGTTCCTGGCTGTCATGGCGGCGACCGGATCTCCATGGGGGTGCGATCCGAAGCAAAGACGTGGCTCGATTTATGGTACTCCCCCCATGACGTATAGTTGTAATTTTTTCGCGTTATTCATCCGGCTGATTGAACCCCTGGCCAGCGAAAACAGAAGCTCAGACATGACTGTTTAACACGCTGCGTGGTTGCTTGCGATAATGCCTCTACTATATTAGTAGGGCGAACGTAACGGTAATGGAAGCTCATCTGGAATATGGGATAGTATATGGGATTTCGTGGGCTGAATGGGATACCAGATTTGCGTGATTTGTGGAGAATTTTTAAGGCGTGAATGCGTCTGATTTATGTAGAGAAATTGAAAAGTCAAGGGAAGGAAAATGAAAATCTTTCGACATTGGAATTTGTGTGGTAAAAACAGTGTTGTACTGTTGTTACAGTTACTGTGTTCTGCCTTTATTGTATTATTGATTACAGGTACCATGCGTTATAACCAATATTTGTTTTATAAAACTAACACAACATGAAGGAGTGAAATATGCAACAACATAATTTGGAAATAATCAAGTATTCAATTGAAATATTACGTTACAATACATAAAATGCTATTGAAAGTTAATTATATAGAGATCATAAAAGTGTGTATTATAAAACTAACGCAACATGAAGGAGTGAAATATGCAACAAAATAATTTGGAAATAATTAAGTATTACATTGAAATATTACGTTACAATACATACAATGCTATGAAAAGTTAATTATATAGAGATCATAAAAATGTGTTTAATGTAACCGGATATTTTTAAAAAGACGGATTTCAATTTCACGAAATTGACTGACAGCCTCGATAGAAATGTTCAAATATCTTAATGTAAAGTCGAAGTAAATAAAATCTTTATACTCTTAAATAGTAGAAATGAGTATAGGAACATATATCAGTATGCATCGATAAACAGGAAACAGTACAATTACGAGTGGAAGTGATTATGGTTCAATTTTTAAAGACGCACATTTCTAAGCGAGAACGTTCGAGCAAACTAACCGCTAATAAATTAATTCCCTGGATATAACGCGCACGTATCGAAATTAGAAGCTAAAGTTTGCTACGAATTCGACCTCGCCTTCTAATTATAGCTCCTAACTAATTGCATGATCCGTTACGGAATATTAGCTACGAGATACGACTTTCCAATATCGTGCACGAAATTTGAAACTTGTTTCTCCTGACATCAATCGTCTTCTGTTTCCTCTGAAAACTTACTTAATTACCGCCGATACATAACTGCGACTTTTTCTCGTCTATTCCATCTCGAATAATGCTTTGCAACTCTATATCCAGTACGAAGTAAGATAACATCGTGTATCGATAGTTGCTTCAATAAGCCTAATATTAATATTATAATATTCAGCCATTAAGACTTAATAATAATATTAGGCTATAGAATATTGGAAACGTTGTTTTTTTTTTAAATTTAAATTTGAGGAACGAATCGATATTAGTAAATTTTGTCTTTTATCGTCGATTGTCAGTCACGTTAAAGAAGAATGAACTTACTATAAGCCAAACATTATAAAGATTTATAATAAAGATATGAAAATCTCATTATTGATATCTCACGTGAGATGATCATAGTGCTTTTATGTGAGATGAAGCTTGGGAAAGATACATGAAAATTGTTAGAAACATAAATTTACCAACTTGTGGAAGCTTAAAAGTATCCTTTATTCTATATGGACAATTTTTTAATTGGTTATTTTTAAAAAAAACTATAAATGAAGGAACCGTAACTTCTGTGCATCAGCTCAAGAAATTTTCATTTCTGGAATCTATAATTCTTATGGATCTGGAATAATGAAACCAGTTAATGGTTGGAGAAGTAGATGCATCGAATCACGTGGAAATTGCGCTAGATTATAAAATACGACATTCTGCAAAATTTTATTTGAGAAAATGGCACTTTTTACGCAGTGATCAAATACAAGACAGAATCCGATTAAAAACCGACTATATTTTTCTACGCTCATCTTTGAACGAATTTCAGTTTCCAGATGGAGCGGCTATTATCGGACCAATTCGATAATACGCGCATTGCGTATATCTGTCCAGGTTTGTTAAAGGGTATTTGCGGTTCTCTCGTGAAAACTAACGCGGAATGATGAAAAAAAGATACAGCACCGACGAATGAAAACCGAATTTATCGACTCACTGGTTGGTATCTATATTAAAATCCTATACGATCGTAGTTCTATTCACATCACGGAGAAAAGGGTAAAAAAAGTGGAAAAGAAAAGATAGAGAATTGAAACACAAACATGTTCAATTACGAAATTTTCATCGGAACTTCGCTGTGTGTAATTCGTTTGTAAATACGGAGAATCCTTTTGTAAACGCTGAACTGAAATTAATGGAGAAAGAAATAAGAACAAGAGAAATAGTTCAGATATATATATATATTATACATCGTTTATCCTGTACTATAAATTTAACGTTAACTGATCCTCTAGAGATAATATTTCCTATTATACGTATAACCAGTTACAATTTAAAAGAATATAGTATGACATCACGTCAACTACAAAGAATTCATTGATTTTAATATGTCATGAGAAAATATTTCATATTCTGTTCTATGTTCTCTCGATTTTATTCTCTTATCAAATGTATAGAATAGAATATTAAAAAATTTGTGATACGGACGGAGGAGATTTACTATTTTTCAGGGCTTGAATATTTAACTTATTCTGGACATGTGCAATTTACAGCCAAAACAAACGTCGAAAACTAAATTGCCGCTATATATTTATACTAACTATCTTGTCATTTCTACATATATTTTCGGATATATTTCAAACTTTACCAACACAATCACGATAATCAAATCTCCTAACAATGCTAGTGAAATTTCAACGTGTTTCCAACGTGTAATCCACATAGATATATTCGTGAAAAGTATGTAAAGGTGTCCGAATACTTTCACAAACACATGTATTTATCTTTCTGCAATAAGATTCATTCGTTTGCTAAATACTCGACTTATTTGCTGAATCCACGAAATCCACGTGCTGAAATCTTAATATGACAGAAGATTGTTAACGAAGTTACCTGCGAAGTTTTACATCTTTCTCGCTCGTTAACTCTAATAATACAAATTGACATCGTTGACGAGGGTCTAAACGGGTAGAAAATCAAAGCCAATTCAATTAACTCTCTTAGAAAATAAAAAAGAGAGGGCAGAAGGAGAGGAGAAAAAAAAGAAAAACCAGAGCGGACCGGAAATATGCGACTAGGGGCCACGTCGTGCGCTAATCCGTAAGAACTTAATAAGGAGAGAATCCCCGGACGCCCTTCGCTGTAACCTCTTAACGACCTTCTTTCCGCTCGATGTCCGGCTGTTGAATCTCTCACGGCCACTGATTTTCACGAGGCGCTTCGACCGGCCTCCATCGAGCCCCACTATTGTAAAAAACAAAAAAAAAACAACCAAGCTCGAAGATCTTCACGCGATTTTCACCAAGTTGGATCAGGTGATCCCTGTGCTTCGTAATATGTCCACGAGATAAGAAGGAAGACGTAACGAAAAAGAAAAAGAAGCGGCTCAAACAGGAGGAACATGGTTTTTTCGGTCAATTTAGAAAGAGAATCCTTTTGTGGAGAATTAATACGAAGGGAGGTGACGCGTGGACACAGGAAACTGTTAAGTGTAATTTATCGCGCTTTTAGCGAGGGTTACTCGAAGTGAGGGTGAATATTAAGAGGGAAATTATCGAGTGTTTATTTCATGGTTACGTACAGGAAAAAGTAGAAACCGTAAGTAAATGAGAGATAATTCGTATTCGCGCTACAAAGGGATGGTGAAATGCGAGATAATAACATTTGTATGATGTATTGGAATTGCTGAATTTGGTAAAACGAAGATCTTTGTTTGTTTTTGCAATGATTAAAATCATGCGAATGTTTTTGATAAAATTAATGTTGGCTTTTATCGGGATGAGAACACGAATTATGTGTAGTTCCTTTTCTTTTTTCGCCAGACGATTTTAAACTTATTGTAATATTCAAATTCTTATGTCGAATAAAAGTAAATAAAACAGGAAGTGAATAGGGACTTTTAATTTTTAATTTAGCTTAACTTAATTGTAAAGAGAGATTTAGGAAGGATTTTAGCGCAAAACTGAAGCTATTCGCAATTCTTCCATGTCCTCGTTAAAAATATATTCAAAGAATTTCTGAATAATAAATTGAAACGTAATCGAATTTAAGATAACTCACAACTCAATTACCACAGATGAATTACAATCATCTACGTATATTATGTTTAAATATTGCACATATAGAGATAGGTGCTAGGTCAAGTGTTAATTATTCATCCGTATCTCCACTAATAGAAATTTCATACTGTGATTATGCAAACGTCCGATTCAGGATAGAATAGCAGGCTGAGAAAATTAACTAGCAGTCCCTATCGACCACTTAACACGCCAGATTACTGCCACTTCCTGGAAACAGTCTTTCCTATCGAGATCGGCACCTCTCCAGTCTTCAACCAAAGGTGTTATGGCTTCCCTTTGTACGTTTATCGCAAAATAATTAACCGGATCAGACACTTGCCGAAATTGAACATTTGATGTAAAATTTTCAGAATATCGGGCTCTGCCCTTTAATCTCGAAATGATTGTTACCCATAAAATACCAAAGACATGATATATGGTAGAGATTCATATATTTCTGAAGATGAAATTCCGATTTTTATGGGTGAAATATTAGGAGACTCGAGGAATAATCTAAAATTCCTAAACTTTAATAATTGCAATCCGAAGAGCGATGTAAATCACGTTTTATTTTTCAAATATTTCTACGCGTAACATGGTTATATCGTTAATGGTATTTATGATACATTTATATTAGAAATCCTCAGAATTTGATAAAAATCCTAAAATGATGGTGAAAAGAAGTCGTAGAAAGACAACGATTACAAAATACATGGTTTTCTTTTCCCCTTTGATATAGTCTTTTAAACATTTCTCAAACTATTAAGAACAAAGTAGATATTTAGATGTTTGGTTTCTGCTGGAACCTCCTACTAAGTATCATGCTCATTACACGTCATTGCATACGCGTACCTTTAAAAGTTAACGCTGACTCGTAGTTGGAGGCTATCGGTCCTCATAGTTGGCCAAGTATTTCACGAGTATCTGCCGACTTGGCGAATTCTTGAAATATCGAGATTAAAGGAGCCACGACGTATTAAGCTCACAGTGCTACGTTCTACTTGCTCTGGCTGGACTAGATTTACGGCGGATTTACTCGAAAATTTCCTTCATCTACGAAAAATCGAGAATTCTCGTGGAATCATCTTTGCTACGCCGCATTAACTGCATCCCTCCGCTCGATTCTCAATAAAATTGCCCTTAAATTTTCTCCGGCTATCTCTTCCGCGTACGATGCATCCCAATCTCATCCCACGATTTAGCAAAATATATTCACTCAAATTAAGTTTCAGTTCAATTGAAGTTAGTTTAAATAAAATCATTCATCCCATAAATATCTAGTTGTTTCCATACAAAACAATGCATTTCCGAATTGTCAATTTACGTATCGCAAAAGCATACAGAAACTCGTTAGGTTGTTTCGTAGTTTATTCGAGGAACACTTAATATTTATATGCATAATTTTTTCAAGCAGAATGGAACATTTCTGAATTGCCAATTTATGGACTATAAAACTATAGTACTCTCTCTCTCTCTATATATATATATATATATATATATATATATATATATATATCTGTATATATACTCTGTACATTTTTAATCGAAAAAAGTGTTGCCGAATTGTAAACAAATTATTTCCAAAATAAAGTTAATAGTAATTAAAATAGTAATTCGAACAATATAAATTTTCTCACATTACAATATATCTCTATGATATCACGGAATATGCCTAAATTTTCCAATGATTCAAAATATTCCCTTTTCTAATAGTTCAATTGCAACATTTTTTAATATTTCCACGACACTTGCAAATCTTCCACTATTTTAACATACTTCTATACGCGATTTGTTGCGATTACCATACATACCCTGTGAACAAAAGACAGAGTAAAGATTGCAAGACATATAAGAGACGAAACTCAAGTTGCTTTCGTCGAGATAACTTGCGCTTCTTTCAAACACGTGCCATCGAGCTTCAAGATCCTAAAACCGGAAGACCATGGAGTGGCTCCAACTCCACTTTTTGGATCGTTGGACAATCTTCGAAGTGCAAATCCTGCGAGAGGTTTCCGCGTTCGAGTTCTGGGCGTTCCTGCACCGTAATTTCGCGAGGGGCAGCGTGAAAGTTCGAAAGCGGAGCGCCGGCAATAAAACGCTTTGCATCGGTCGCTCTTCTCCTTTCCCCAGGGCGAAATCTCATCTGGCCGCGTGGTTTTCCGTCAGCCAGAAATTTCTCCAGTTGCCTCTGTTCCTCAGGCGAAAGAAACGAACAAATGAAAAATGAGCGAACGCGCTGAAAGAAATCCTGGCGAAAAAAGCGACCGGATGAAACGCGTTCTACCTCGTTGTTGCCTGGTGGAAAAAAGATCGTCAACGTGGTGCACCGGCGAAGTGCAATCACTAGCTAGACTAGGGTCGGTGCAGCCGACTCGAAACTAATTTGTGTCGTATCCCGAAAGATCTGGTCGCGAAAGATCGTGACGAAAACGAGAAACCAGTTAGGCGATAAAGAATCGTGCTGTTCGTGTCTTTTTGCAACTGTTATAGGTAGATTATGTCTATATGTGTTTACTATTATATTATATGTATACTATTTTGTACTGTTATGGATACTAATGTATAATTTATCGTGTAATTGGTATTCGTTTTATGGTTACTCTATATTATAATATGTATATTATAATGCGCGTATAAATTTATGTCATTAATATTTAATACGGTGTTTACCAGCAATGAGCGTTATTTAGATTAATTAAGAAGATACCTGCAATTCATGCAGAAGCATCGACGTACGATGCTTTTAACAAAGAATGCTCGTGTTCGGGGTAGAAAGAACATTTACAAAGAATAAAAATGAACGGAAAGCAACAGAAAGTGGTTTTTCCAAACATGGAAGATGTTTATATTCGATCTTCAAAGAGGAAAACATAGAAAAGATACCTTTTCATCTTTATTTCTAGTTGTTATTCCGCAAAGTATCCATTCCGTAAAAATCATAGGGGAAAATTGTCAGAAAAATTTGAAAAATCAAACTTTTAAAATCTTTACGATATAATATTTTACACGCACATGTCCCGTAGAGATTAGAAAATATTTAATTCACGTGAGGGATACTGGGAATTTTTCTCTTCGATCAAAATAGATCTACGAAGAAAAGGAAAAAGGGATACGCATCGCCAGGTGTAAAAGAACAGCGTTGGGAAATCTCTCTACATTTAGGATAGATAGTAGATCCCCGGATATGATGGCGAAACGAAAAGTGTAGAGGGAAGAAAAAAAAGGGGAGATCTCCCGAATCCCGAGGGAAAACTCCCCGAAATTCTCTTGCGCTTCTTCCGTGAATTTGACGTTTATATCGTGAGAATCAGAGACGTGTGTCTTCCATAGAGAATGAAAGGAAAGAGAGAGAGAGAGAGAGAGGATTCGCGCGAGCAACGGCGAAAGGACAGCCACGAAAAGTTTCTCGACGATGATAACGCTTTGGACCACGCGATAACGTGCCAGCCAGATATTCAAAAATCCCCGGAGAAAACGCTCAAAAACTCCTCCCTTTGGATCTTGCGAACCCTCGTAACGTGACGCTTTAACGTTGCTGATAAAGTCTGTACGATGGATCGTTAGAAGTTTAACGACAGCACGAGGGAAATCGAGTGATGAGACACTAGAATCTTGTTTCTTCTCGTAGCATCGAGATGAAAATGAAAACTGATCTACCGGTAATTATAAAGTTTTGAGGAACAAACAGTGGAGAAATTAGTAAGAAATTTAATAGTGATTTAAACTTCAGGATCGGAAGAATCGCGAATATAATGAATTTTAATATTCTTTGATAGTGTACTTTAATAATTCAAGGATACTCAATCGTTAGTCGATGACAATATGGTACCACTAAACATACAAAATCTTGAGGAACGAGCAATGACAAATTAGTAACATGTTTTATCGTGACTCGCACTTTGAAATCGCAAGAATTATGAATATTGTAAATCGAAACATCGTTTACTTCTACGCGAAGCTTTCGATAGAATCACCAAAGTAATCAGTCTCTATTTTGCTGATCTGATACCATCATTTCCTCGGACGTGTGTCACTTCGCTGACTGCTATCGCGACAAAAATACACCATCGAGGAAAGACGCTATCTCCATATCATCGCAAAGCACATATTCTCGAATGTTCGTCAAGTTTGCACCGCAGAATAAATTACTCCAAGACTATCTCATTTTTTTCCAAACTCATTCACCATTACCTAGATAAATAAAAATTTCCTACGAAATTAAAAGTCCTATATTTCATTCGAACTTCCGTCATCGAATATTCGTTCCATTCACCGTATACGCGATAGACTCGATTCTATCGTTGGCAAACAAACTTGGTGGCAGCGGGGGAAGCTGGGGAAACGATGGCAGCCGTTATTTACCAACTCGCATAGGGGACAATTTTCGAGGCGTTGGTTTTCTCCGGTGTCCAGTGATTAACCGATCTCGCGGCTCGTATCGCAAAAGGAGAGCAAACTGGATTCTCTCTCCCCTCTGATTCTCCTCCATTCTGCCCCTTTCCATCTTCGTTCTTCTGACTCCAAGCAAGTGCACACGTTTCGAGATAATTGCCGTGACAGCTTTGTCACCGTGGCTGGTCCTCTTTCGGGCACGAAATTCTCGCAATTACAGAAGAACGGAGGAAGGCTGACCGGCAGGAAGGAAAAGCTAGAGCAGAGACAAGGGCGTAACAGTGTCTTCTGGAACGAGTTGTTTTCCGTAGCGAGTGTGGATTAAGCGCCACTACACAATATGTTGAAACGGTTGACCGGAAAAGAATCATAATTTTAATCATTTTCTATAACCTAATATTATCCTTTTTACATTTCTCAATCCTCAATGATCCTTAATTGGAATATTATTTATTTAAAAATATCGTTTTATTATATTATTTAACTGAAAATTGTTTAGTTAGTGATAACAGATCGATACAGATCCTATAGTTTGGCTCCAGTTCTTTGGTTCTTATAGAAATCAAGCGCTACTTTTTAGAACTCTTTTGGTAATCTAAGTTTGAAGTTCTTGAACATTACGAGCACTGCACACATTAACATCTAACATTAACATTAACGTCTATCTTTCAAACTATTTCAATCGCTATATTACGCTATGTTTGCGTCCTATATAGCAACTATAAGCGTATATATATATATATATATATATATATATATATATTAAGTGCTTGAAAAAATAAATGCAGTAACCCGAATAGTCAAACACGAGACGACGCTAGCCTGCACACAATCCATTGACGTTTTCACGATTATTTAAACACATCGTGTATCGTTGGAAAACCCGAACCAGTTTGTTTACTCGAACACGCTTTCCACCCTCTGGATGGGATCCGCGAATGTTTTTCTCCCGTTTAAATCGTGTCTGTCCCTAGAAAGAATCGGAACAAATATTGGAAGATTATACGAGGCGACTGAAACGGGAGCGAGAAAGTTTTAATGGAGAATAAGTTTCCGCGAGATTCAGTGGGAAGCATACGTGATATCTCGTGGAGTTTCCAGTTAGATTGTTCGGTATTTCTTCTTCGGGAAAAGGGAAAGAAGTTTTCGAACGTACTGACAAATGGAAAGGTTAGAAGGAGAATGTAGAGTTTCCAGTCGGTGACGAAACAACGGTAGGAAAGGAGACTGTTTCGCGCAACGACGAGAATTACAGACGAAAGTAACGGAGACACGATAAAATTACAGAGGTTGAAGTTACATCGGCAGAGTTAAGGTCTAGAGTAGAAAGGAGAAACGAAAATGGTCGAAGTGCATGAGACTGGACGAACGAGGGTGGAAAACTTCGGTCCACTTCACGGAATACTAGGAACTCGAACAACTTTCCACCCTGATGATCGTTCTTGTAGCACAGAAGTTTCCAGCTTTCTTGAACGATCGCGTGACACGCACGCAACCCCTGCATAGCCTCGTTAATACAAAATACAAGCTCTAAATACTAGTCTCGGCTATTGCTGTCGAGAATGCATTTCCTACGTTAGATCCGTTAGGTTTTAAATAGTACGATCACTTTTCAGTAGATGTTTTTTTCGGTAGCGGAAAAAAACAATCTACAGGCGGAAAATCATAGCGGTATAAGTCAACATTTCGAGAATTAAATCGGGTCATGTGTTTAAGATCTTAAAATGATTAATCAACTTTCATTGCAAATGGGTTAATCTAACATAAAGATTCTGACTATTTCTACGAATGCCAATACTCAAACCCAGAAACAAAACCCGAAAATTTCAATACCACTAGCAAAAATATGCCTCGTATGCAAACAGGAATTCACGATCAACATATTCTACAAATAATTCACCATAATTCACGTGCCATCAATACGTACCGCTCATACCATTCACCGAAAACCAGTAACCTAATGTATCCCAATATTTCCACGTTCCTCAAATCGTTTTATACGAACATAAATTCTCATAAACTAAAAATTCTAGCCTGAAAAATTCCCACCCAACAATCTCAGTTGGAATTGTAATCGGACGCAGCATCAACGTAAAGCTTTCGAATGTTACGAACGTTCCGTGCGATCTCGCAATCGAACAACCAATTCATAGCGAAAAACTGTTTCTATAAAAAAAGAGAAAAAAAAAACGAAACGAAAACAAAAAAGAATTCTCACAAACTAGAAATTCTACCCTGAAAAATTCTTACACGATCCGAGCCAAAACTCCAATTAGATGCAACAACCGGATCCATTTGAAAGCCATTCCCATCTACCGTTGCATTGCCGTAACGCGATCGAATCTTAACGTTGCGAGCGATCTCACCATCGATTCGACGCGAAAAACTGTTTAAATCTCGTCTGGATCGCACTCGAGCCGGAGAACCGGGCTGCAATTAATCAGCCGGTGCGGATGACGGATTGCGCGATGTCATGGACGTCGGGCTGTTTAAGCTGGCGAACATCCGGACACGCGAAGCCCGTTGCCCGTCCGAGCCACTCGATAAACGAGAATTGCGTCGAAACTGTGCGGGCCATGAATCGCGATCGAGCACGAAATTTCGTTTCGAGGAAAGAAAAAAGAGGATAACAAGAGGGTTGGGAAGAGGTTGGAAAGGGGTAGCAGACAGGGAACTATTCACAGGGGTTCGGGGGGTTCTCTGTTTCGACCGCGAGTTGGCGCGTGCAAATAAAACGCGCTCTGATAGATCGTGTTTGGCCAAGTTAATTCTTTTTTTTTTCTTTCCCTATTTCTCTCTCTCTCTCTCTCTCTCTCTCTCTCTATCTATCTATCTATCTATCTATATATCTATCTAGCTCTCTTTTTGTTGTCGGTTATATCCCTTGGAAAAATTTCTACGATTGGATTTGGTACCGTTTAACTCGACAACTTCTCTCCCCTCGCCTAGAAATGCTATTGAAGGTGATTTATCGATGCGTAATTTGTTTTGGCTTTTGGATTTGGTTAACAAGTTTCATCAGTGATATCGTGTTTCGGATCAGATTTTCAATGCTGAATGATTGATGGTCGATATTATTTAAATAGAGCGAGTTTAAATTGAATTTTCGATAGAGACGAGATTTATGGATACGAATTCTTTGTTATTTACGTATCTTAATGTAAAAAGGTACGATGAAGAAGAAGGAAGGGAAATCGCAATGTGACACGCGTCTCTTCAACTTCCGAGACTCACAGACGGCCACTTGAGCTGGTTTACTTCGTGACTTCTGATTTTAATTAAACAAACTGTGAACGCAAATGGAATGAAGTTTGTCGACCGTTTCGCTAACTTCGTCTCTGTAAATGATGAAACGGTAACAGGTAAATATCGACACATTCGAGTCTACTGTTGAAACAAACAACTTCTCGCGTTGAATATTCCTTCACTTCGAGCAATAAATTTTCAATATCTACACCGCTCCAAAAACGTCATCTTTGCTTTCTTTCATCTTAATTTTCCATTCAGGAAAAGGTAATTAAACAGCATTATCGAAATACTGGTAGTGCTTCTATTATCATTAAATACGCGTATCAAGCAACATCGAGCTAAAATAATTTAAAATTGCTAATAATTCTCATTCCTGCATTAAAACGAAGTTCATTAGTACACGTATTGATCTTAAAATCTTTTCCTTCCTTTCATCTTCCACAAAATTAGAAAAAAATTTCCCTCTGTTGTTGATAACTCATAGAGGAAAATAATCTTTCAGTACAAAAATATTTAATTCAGAAAGTTACAAATGAAGATCTTGATCTTTATTTATAACTTCATCCATCAACAGCACTTCCTCTCGCAATAATCATATTCTCATCCCCAATTCCGACGCTCTCTCATTCACGCGAAGAATCATTAATCTACGCGGCACAAATAGGAACCGTGTGTCCCCGGTGCATATCTAGGAAAGTGACGGAACTTAAATCGATAGACAAGGAGGGCGATAAAGCAAAAAAGAGAAAGAGAGACTCGGGGTCAAACGGAAGCGCGAGTTCTTTCCAGCAGAAAGCAGTTGGAACGAGGACGTAGAATCAGCGGGGCAAACTCGGCCGGTGCATTAGCTCGTTCCGACAGATAGAAATCTCGTTTCGCCGTGGCGGTCGATGCGCTGCCTGCGAATTGCTACTCCGTCACCTAGAATTGCTCTGAAATTGAAGCGTCAGATGGCAGGAAGAAGAATGGGCGGTCACATATATCAGTCTCTTCTTCGACTTGAAGAAATGACTCGTCCCTGCGTCCCGAAAACGGAAGAAACGCGGCGGACATTCCGCGATCGCGTCTTATGGAATCACGAAATTTTCATCTCGAAGCAAACGTAAGAGGCTTGGTTATCGTTTCACGTCTGTTTGTTTTTATTTTATATCCTTTTTTATTTCTTTGTTTTATTTGACGGCTAAGTAAAATGAGAAAAGGTGTGGTAAAATAAGGATGAAAATGTGATTAAATCAATTTCGAAATTTTTCTCGCGGATTTAGGTGGATTTAGTTGTGCACAAAGAACTATAAAGTTGATGAGCTTTGCTTCTGGGAATCGTTTCTCGATTAAAAACTGCAAAGATTGTACAGATTACAAAAGAAGAATTTATATATGGCACTCCATATTCTTAAATAACACGAATCTACAGATTCGTTCATCAAAATTAAATCCTAGTGATAACCAGTAAAGGACAAAAGTGGAGCTAACTCATTCGATGATTCACTTTGACGAATATAAAGCATCCTTCTCGATTCCAAGTCCCGTACACAGATTTTCCTTGAAAGAATAAACGCATCACTCGTAAAGTGTCTTCTAAAGTAGACAAGCTTCTCCGCCGCATGATTTCTCACCGTCTTTCGTACGATATATCGTATGACAACGTCGTACACAGTCGAGAAAAACGTGGCTGTGGTTCGTTCGCTTTGGCCAGGATCCAAAGAGCGTCGAGAAAGGCGCGAAGGCAACCCCTCGTTCCTTAAATCAAAAGCGCTATAAAAGCAGGAAACGTTCGACGATCGAACATCTGTATTTTGAACGGTTAAAAACGAGATTCGACGTAATCGGGAAAGGAGGAAACGAAACCATTTCGACACAGGGTATTTAATTAACACGAGCTCGGAATCGCGTTCGACATTCACGCAGATACAGAGCTGCGAATCAAAAGTTATCGCAACCGCATTCGTTTCTGATGAAACGAAACTCATGGCTCTTTTAGAACGACATGCAGAATTTCATGAAGTTCAGGAGTTTTCATAAAGTTTGGGACGCTATTTGTATCGACGATTACAACGGAAAGGGTAGCTACAATAATGAGAAGTCTAACTCGTTACTTACGACGATAATGAGGATATTTCTTTGTCTCTACGGAGAATTATAACTGTATCAAATTGATAATTTGAACGTTTAATTTCAACTCGGAACTAATTTCTTGCACTTAATTGATCGAAAATATTACATGGAAAATATGGAACATATGGGAAATCATGACTTGTGAACATAATAAGAAATTTTCTGTTTCAAAGCAGAATTATAATTTCATCTACAAGCAAGGTGAGAAATATATCAGCAATATGGAGAAGTATTACTTGCCAAAAAAGGAAAAATGAAAAAAAGAAAAATTTTTTGTTTCTATATGGGTGACATAAGTCATGGATTGGCGGCTTAATCGTTTGATTCGAACACAATACTTGTTTTGCTTACTTGTGTTTAATTGATAAAAAAAAAGAAATAAATAAATGGAAAATAATGAAAAACCTGCCATTTTCGGATGGATATTGTTTAATCGCGATTCATGTTTCGTTGCAATACATTTAGCTGAAACCCATCGCGGTTTTATATGCGTCGATCTAATAATATTAATAATAATTCATGCAGTTTCATTTCCGCGGTTGTCGGGAAAAAAAATAGCCGGCATTAATTCATGGGGGAAATGACGCGGATAAAAATACAACATAAGCTTCTCGTTGTTTGATAACCGGCGATATTTCACGTATTTTCTTGTCGAAACAAATACGTACTTCGGGGCGTGTAAAAATTACGCGCGCTTTTATAAATTGCGCAGCAAACAACGCTGAAACTGTATTCCAGCTGAAACAAAGTAAAGGTGGCAGAAAGGAAACATAAAATGAAGAAAAAATCACTTGGAATCGTAGTTTTCCGGTTCCATTCTGTACAAAATGGAGTGTACGAATATGTACAGGGTGCGCCGTTAGAATTCGGACAGAATTCAATTTGTAGTTCCCACCATATTAGAATTCAGATGTTTGTGCTGATTGACTCTGAAGTTAGTTAAATATGTCAATAAGTCTTCTATAACCTCAAAATGACAGAACTCGTTAAGCAAAACCCGGAATACGATAGAAGAGCGGCGATTATAGAAAGTCTTCGCGCCGGGTGGATGCCAAAGTGAATCGGAGGAACGACCGTTGGCTGGCCCACAATCTCGAAGATGTTCCTGTTGTGGGCAAAACCAAATTTCCAGCAAGTGTTCACGTTTTGAGCGTTGTCTCAAGTGAGGGCGACGTCATGCCTCCGCACTTCTTCCAAAAAGGCGAAAGAATCACAAAGGAGGTTTATTTGGAGGTCCTGAAGACAGTAATAAAGCCGTGGATGGAAATTACGGCTTCTGGAAGGCCGTATTTATTTCAACAAGATGGCGCACCTGCTCACACAAGTCATCTTGTTCAAAATTGGCTCTCTGACAATGTGGACATGTTTTGGTCGAAAGATTTCTGGCCTCCTAACAGTCCCGACCTAAACCCATTGGACTATTACGTGTGGGGCGTTATCGAGAGACAAACTAATAAATGCAGGCACCCCAACGTCAACTCCCTACGAGCTGCTATCGAGTCAGAATTCGCGACAATTAAACGCGACCAGTTGAAGTCAGCGTGCTCGCGCTTTAGAGCAAGAATAGAGCAGGTCATAGAGGCAGAGGGTGGTTACATAGAATAAAAGTTCTCAGCAAGGACCCTTTAAATGAGATATAACAACATTTTCATGTGTTTTTGTGTATTGACTTAAATAAACAAATTTCTGCACAAAACTTCTTTTGTCCGGATTCTAACGGCGCACCCTGTATGTGGAAAAATATTGACAGAATCAGAATTACTAAGGTTCTCGTTTCCACGGTCACAGTTGCATGATTATGCGTTTAAAACTCTAATGTAAAATGTTATTATTATCACAAAAACGAAGTCGGCTTAAAGAAATTACCAGAGAAGAATTTATCATATTCGTTGCGAATATGATTTTGATTACTAGACTTTGCATATTTACACGAATTCGTGGTTTTACGATCACAACTACAGAAATACAATTTTAGCAGAAATTTCTCTCATCCATTTATTATTACGACAAGAATTATAATTTCAACATTTCATAATATATCCTCGTATATTCTGGTATCTTTGAATTTCTTATAAAAGCATAAAAATATACAGTAATGAAACATCTAGAATTAATACGAAATATCTAAGTGAAAACGCTGTGACTCTTCTGCTCTGCAGCTAATAACGTAGTCTACCTGTAATATTAACTACGATCCTCTATGCTAATAAATAATTTCTTTGCAATAATATAATAACACATTTGTGCCTATGTTATAAAACTTCTCTTTTATTAAATATCTTTTCGCAATTCGCTGCATTTTATTCATTTATAGGTACTATTCAAGTTGCTACTATGCACGTGATTTAAAAATACGTACTCACTTATATACATGTAGCACGCTATTGATTATAGAATATCATTAAGAACGTTAATATTGTCAATGGTGGTTAACATAACGAACAAAAGCGAACTGAAGAATATAAAATAATTAACCTAGCGAGACAAAGTATTCGCATAAATCCATTTTCCGACGGACAACGGTAGGTCACTAAATGAAAAAGTTTGCTTTCACCGAAATTCTTTTTCGCGTGTTACTCCAAAAAAGGATAATAATGATAACTATGCTACGGTAGTATGAGCCACTCGACGAAGAGTTTTTACATAGTTTTACGGCCGAATATCTCGCTGCTGTACCACTTCTTGAATCACGGATTTATCATGTCGGCCAACCGTTGATGAGCATTCCGTGTCCCCATGGCATTACATTTTAAAAGCTCCGCTAGAGTTTACGACTCATTCGGCTCTGAGAGATTACCGGTGACTAATAGTACGGTGGTTACGAGGATAGTTTTCCGAGATTTCGGTTTTCGGCTTTCCGAGGATTATCTCTGAATTCCATATCTCCCTAAAAACCTCGCCAGCGAAGATAAAAATGCTACGAAACATCGCGTGACCCTTATTCCCATCATGATGCATTGATCTGCATTTTTTAATTCTATATCTTAAAATTAATAAGAATTAATAATAGGGTTAAAGAATCGTGTGAAATATATTCTTTCACTTTATTTTGCAAGAAAAATATCGCGAATCGGTACTCTTTACTTTTCGTAATCGATACGATGGTATTATATGTCGATTTGTATTTCGAACTACTGGTTATTTCTGAACAATGCATCTCGTTAAAAAAGACATAGAACACAATTTTTCATTTTCTTCTTTGTCAAAAAAACAAACTTATAAAATATTGCGAATTTTTGTTCTCCTCGTGATATGTCGATTGTATCTCCAGCTCTTCGCAAATTGTTCCTTATGCCTGTATCTCATTGAAGAATGTAACGAAAGATAATTTTACAAGAAAACAATGCTATAACAAAAATGGAAGTGCTTAGACAATTATTAAAAGACGTAGGATCATTAATTTAGCTCTATAATCTTTACACGAAGAAAATTAAGAAATCAACCAAATTTATCAAATTCTCTCCAATCGCCAATTGCAAAATAATTTAACTAACGGTTTATCTAGTGGAAACGATCGACCACGAATCGCAAAGGAGAAAATCACAGCCAGCCGTCCGACATAAAAGAAATCAGACGTTACGTAGTTCGATTCGAATGTTCGAATCGAATCCAGTCGGCACTCGAGGGTATTCGAGCAAAACGTCAAAGAATCGACAAAGAAGAGAACGTGAACTGGCGGAAAATAACAAAACAGAGAAGCCCAATCAATCGTTGCCCTGCCTTCGTAAAAGGTGGGAAGAGAGTAGAGCGAGGGTTGGTGGAAGAGAACGAAAAGTAAAAGAAAGAAGAAGAAGAAAGCACATACACTGCTTTGCCATCCCGAAGAAAGCCGATTTTTAGGTAAAAAGTGACGTTCGGGAGCTAGCTTATTTGTATGCAAACAAAGGCCAAGGGAAATAGAAACGCCGCTAGATGTACAGGTTAAGGAAGATGAATATCTTTGATGGGATGTTGTCACAAAGAATCTTGTGTCACGGGGGAAAGTAATGGAACGTTCTTGTCGAAGAACGGAACGTAATCGATAAAAAATACATGACATGTTAATGGAACGTTTCGCGTCGGGTTTTCTATGGTCTGCGATTCTATCGTTTCATTGTACCCACGTTCGTGGCACCCTACATTTGCGATTACATTGCTTTAGGACGTTTACGTCCTCTGTGTTGTGCTCTCGCGGCTCTTAAATCCTGAATTGGATTTTTCCTACATGTTTTGATACATCTTTATGAATTTAAATTTTTTTAGTGTGCACGATAGTGTATATGACTTTTTTCAAATACAGAACTCCGTCAAAGCACTGGAAATTCGAGAAAAGTAAAAAAATCGAGTCAGAATTCACTTGTGCCCAATTTGTATACCATCGATCAATGAAATTCATGTTAAAGAAAATTTGATACAACTATAGTAACATTTGGAACATACCAATGACATCCAATTATTAAAGTCGCCTTTCGACTATTTATATCGTCGATTACGATTTAAATAACCGACTTGCTCGAAATATTTCCATATATTTTCTATTTTCGATTACACTGATTCGTGAGCATCGTATATATTCGATGATATCGGTATGAAATATTTATAGCCGCGGTTACATCGGTTCGAAGCGTGTATTCATATTCATATCGGTTCGGAATATTTATATTCTCGACTACATCGGTTTCATTCATATTCTGAGTCAAATTCATTCAAAACGTTTATGTTTTTGATAATATCGAAGCAGTTAGCTACCGTAGTCGTATTGAAACAGAATTATTCATACCATTGATCAAATTCGATTCGAAGTACTCGCGTTTCCGAATAATCGACTTCCAAACCATAAACTTGATCATTCTCAGATGAGTACTCACGCGTATCATATCAATAGTATTTAACACATTCGGCGTATCGTATAAACCACAAACGAGAAGTGAAAACTGATAAACTTGTACAATTTCTGAACATGTTTATCGAACTCCCAACATGTTTGTTGGAATCTTCGTAGTCGTTTCTTTGACTATTTTCTTTGTAATGAACAAATAACGATACACGATATGAAAAATACGAAGATAAACGGTTCGATTGTACGAAGTCCGTGTAAAACGCTGAAACAGTGAACGTGTTTAAATAATTTACGCGATGTCATAGGAATAAAGAATCACGAAACTGATTCAAAGTATAATTTTTAACAAAAACGGGTAATGACAAGTTAAATGAAAGGAATAATGGAAAATGTGAGAGAAATCGGGATAAATCGTTTGATTCGTCCGGACAAAGGTCCAAATTAAAAAGGCGGAACAGAACAGGTTTGATGGAAAACCGGCGAGTTTGTCGAAAATTCGGGAGCAACCTTCCGAGCGAGCGCGTCAGCTTCGATTCCTCGCGAGCTGACGAGCTTCGCGCAGCTTTTTCCACCGCAAAGCTGTCACAGATTTCTCGCGATCACAGCCTGATATTTCATTGAAACCAAGAGGAAAGGGAACGACTGTTTAGCGTGCTCCTCGTGATTTTATTTCGCTGTGGTCTTGGCGTTGCTTTATGGCGCAAAAAATCACAACGTTTTATCGTGCTTCCACCGTGTCCAACAGTCTACTTTTTTTTTTCTCCCGTACTAAATTCTTTATTGCTTTTTGAGATAATGTTTGCTTTTAGTGTACTATTAAAAATTGGGAATTAAAAGTTATAATACATAGCGAAGTTGTAACATCAAGCGAGCTTTAATGTTCATGAATTTTAAAAGTTGAAACAGCAATGTGATATGTGTAGGGGAAATGTTTCGTTCTGTGTAGCATATTTTTAAAGTACGTCGTATGACATACTATCTGGGAAACAGGTTCCATAAGTATGTAATTTGCTATTTTCAACACAGCGTACACGCTAAAGTACTTATTTTTCCAAATATATTTTTCAACAATCAAATGAAGAAACGAAGAAATTTATTCTGTGCTTAACATACACACAATCTAAAAATATTGCTTAGTAAATGATTTCAGCAATCTGAAAATTCAAAATACTTCCATAAAACATGTACGACTCCGAGTGTTTTATTTAATGTTTTTATTTATAACCTCGCTACGCCGCCGCCACATCGGCTAAGCTTTTACGTCATCGCCGAAAGCGAACATCCTCTGTAAGAGCACAAACCACGTAACAGGACAATAAAATGAAATTCCCAAGGAAGTCTGAAAAATGCCTGAGAAAGATCGCCCTATTCGGAAGTTCCCTAATAATTTGAAACGCATCTGTTGATGGAATGAAATTCTAATTTATTGCTTAATAAAATCCTTAAGACGGCAACGTTCAATCGCGGGTCAGAGGGAAATCATGGTACTGCCTCGAAGCAGATCGACCTGACATTCCACTGGAAAGTTAGAAGAGCCTGCGTTTCGAGGGGACGTTCCAATAACCAAAAAAGCTGGTGATTTATAGCCGCTTGGATTCTTCGATGTACCTGCCGAAAATATTTCACGGTTGTAATGTTCATTGTCCAATGATTCAAGCATGGATCCAGGAAATATTTCGTAACTCCTATAACAGAGGTTTCTCTTAGTCTCCCATAACTGCCCGTACGCACTGCCTGGCTTCCGACACGAGCCAAGCGGTTTTTTAATTTGAATTTCTGAAAAAAGTCGTGTAACACGGTCGAGTGAGCTTGAAAAACTTGCTCCTTGATCTGGGTCGAGAACGATTGTAGGAGAGAAAAGAATCACACGGGAGGAAGAGCAAGAGAGATAGAAAATTTTGGTAGGTTCAAGCGCAACAAAGTTATCTTTGAAAAATTATAGTAATTACGAGTGGCGTGTGCGTTATTTCTGTGAAATACCTTGTCGCTTTGTTTCGACGCGGTCTCGGCACACTACACAATGAGCAACGCGACGATATTTCTCGACAGCAACCGAATAATATTTCTCGCTGATACTCCGCGCTTCAACGCTGCCGCCAGAGTGTCTCTTCAAACTTCAAACGCTTTACATCTAGCTGATATATAGGATAATTCCGAGAGAGATGGATCGCGTTTTCAGAAACGGCTGAAAGTGAAATATTTTAAAGATATTGAATATTATACTTGCCACTTTGTGCAGTGAATTATTCCCTCTGAAAAATTTTCATCGCAACAATTATCTACGCGAATAAGAAATAATTAATGTTCAGAAAAATTCGTTTAATCCTTACATCGTACAACTGCTATCGAATGCTACAAAATAATATCCAACTTCTTTGTAAGTAAATCTTACCAATTATTCCTTCCGCTGTGAAATTTCGATTAAAATCTCATCTCTTCCATCTGGGCGGATCTATTTTTAATTAGTAACGATACAAAGAAAAATTCCTGTATTATTCACCGGAGAAACTGCAGAAATAAAACTTTGCTCATAAGTTCCGACGAATCTTCTGGACGATTCGATGCGGAAATCATTGACTCGTACCACTTACTTGGAAGAGAAAGTTGTTCGTTCGCGACGATAATGGTTTTAATAGCCTCTTCTCGATGTCATAGGCGATCGAGTTCGTTGGCCCGTTAATACGTTCGGAAAATAGGCGAATGGCTTTCTGTCTAAACTTTCCAAGCCTGGAACTCGGCTAGCTTCTAAGACATCATGGTCGAGGCTGCGCTCGAAATTACCGAACCGCTTAAATCCACGACGTATAATCAGCCTCCATTCATGGTCTCCAGCTGCGCTTAAGCGCCGTAACGAATATATAATTTACGTGGATTTCGCGTTCTGAGAAATTGAGCTGCGGAAACGAGACAGCAGCCTGTGGAACGATCCCTCGCAATAATAAGATGAATCTGTATATTTTATAGCCCTTTATTCGCTATACAGGGAAAAATTTGTGAGGAACGATACGTTGGTACTTGATACTTAAGCTTTCGAAGCTTCTCTTTTGACAATGGTAATTTTTCATTTATATTTGTTGTGGAGGAGTACAATATTTCACATAAAATGTTCATCAGGCACATACTTTTAGGTTACATGTATGACACCAATTTGATTATAAATAACATGGAATAGTATCATGAAGTTCTGAGAAAAATTTCATAATAATTAAGAAATATTGTAATGTGATAACGACCAGTTATTATATGAAAATTATTAATGTGCAGGAATGTAGATAATGAAACGAGCCCGCAGTGAATAGATATGTTAATTCAGAACTGCAGATTCTGTGAATCAGGTCAACTAAAATCATGCACTGTTATGTACGATAATTCGGAATGTCATAAAATTACGATCCTTATTTTATTTATTTTATTAATATTGATCAAAATATTGCTACGTAGGATTACCAAAGTCCCAATAATCAACCAACTGTCGTCAAACTTTATTCTCGTAACTAAATACCTTCATGAAGCGATTCCAAGCAAATCTCTTTGTCTAGTCAACCAATTGTTACTTGAAAAGAAATAAACTACAATGTATCTTTGAACGTGTAATATTTCCCAATTCAACTCATCCGAATCGTAATTTTTTAACAATCTAAAGATACAGTTACCTCTATACTATATCAATCAGCTGTCAGGACTTGCACTTCCAGTGATTGCATTCATATTCTCGGAAATCTTACGACGCTTAACAAATTCCCCAATGCACAAAACAATAGAGAACATAGTTATTACCATCAACACCAAATTCAGAAAATAAAACGAGATCTGCGAACCAATTTGAATTTCCATGCACATTGATCGTTCGCCGGGGGTGCAATGCAAACCTAACAAAATAACAGGAATCGATCTGGAGAAGGATCGAGAAAAATGAATTCGTGGTGTTCGTGGTGGGAACGAGCCACGAATAAACAAGCCGTCGGTAAGCCGCGAACCGAATGAATCGTCGTTGACGATAGAGGGAGAGAGCGGGGAAAAAAGCGCGGTTTCCGGAAATTGCGAGATGTTGCCGCACGGCAATCTGCTCGGAGAGAAAGTAATTGCTGTCGAAAAGCCGCGTTAGAGAGGCTGCGCCACTTGGTGTTCGTGTTTTCCATCGATTCCCTCACGGTGATTCGACGCTCCATTAACGAGCGCGTGGCGAAGAGGATAGACGTTCGTGTACAAAGGTGCGGAGAAACACGGCCAGATAAAGATCCGGAATTTGTCGGCAATCGGAAACGGCCACGCCAAGACCATTGAACTTAGAATTGAATAGATTTGAATTCGCGCGATCCTTCGATTCCGCAGAGAATAAAGACTGATCCACGTCTTTTCTCTATTCGCTGTATCGTCACTATCCTTTGACAATTAATAAGAGAGAAAAATTGTAACTGGGTTATGGGTGTCGATGGAAATTTCAATTCTTACGAGTACAATTAAATAAATAGAATCTACACAAATACTGCAGTACTTTAGATATTCTATGTTCTATTTCATATCATTAATTATTAAAAACATATCGTGTACATTTTTTCAATTTTTCACAAATGCGTAGAAATCCGCGGTCTAGTCGTAACTCTATTCTCTGCCACGGCATGTTCCCATGACTCGAACGAATATAGCCAACTTTTGATAGCAATAATAAATACAGAACGTTACTTTGTAGATGGTAACCATTTGAAACTTCGGGGTTTGGAAAATATTCGCCGACGCCCGTCTAGCTAACTAATAGCTTAATTGCGAAAGCACTCACTCGATAAGCCAAAGATCCGGGTTCGAATCTCGGTCCAGCAATCGTACAACCGAATACTTTTTTCTCTACAATTTCGTAGAAACTAAAACAGTGGACCACTATGAATCCTCAGCTATTCGATTTTCCCTAATTGCTCATAAGTCATTCAGTCTTCCAGGATTTTTCCTCCTCATTTTCGCTACAGAAACGGCATTCGAGGTTCCAATCCTGAAACTACTCGCCACACAGGATCTGCACTGCGTAACATTCAGTCTTCAATACTTCATACCAGCTCCTTCCGCCCTTTCTCCTCCCCCCCTCAATATTCTCCACCCTTTCCTTCAATCCTTCCTTTCAATTTTCTTACCATGTTTTAAAATCGCGCTGATCGCATCTCGCGAAACAAAATATCTCGATGAACGCTGTTGTTCACGGGGCTATCGCCGGTTGTCGATGCTGTAGGTGACCATGGCTGTTGAGGGGGTGACGGATCGATAGGTGGGGCGCATGGCCGCAGAGAGCCACGGCCGTGGCTCTTCCATGGCCCCGAAAACTTTTGCCTCTGTGTTGGCCGTTGTTCCCACCGTCCCGTTGCCGTGTTGTCTTCGTCAAGCCGCTGTGAAAGGACAACCCTCCACCTCTGCGACCCTTCTGCGACCCTTCTCCTGCAACCCACTGCAATCCCTTGCACCCTCACGAATGCATCCTCGTCGCCTACCTTGCTTTTCCTGGCTGCGTCACACTCCTATTGCGGTGCACACGATTTTAATTACGCGACGAATGCAGCTCGTACTCGTAAGGTTTCTTGTTGCTCTCCGAATAGACGAAGAGACGCCTGGTAGTTGGAAATGGGTTAGGCACGCGAGCAGCGATCGAAATTGCTGTATTCTTGCTGGCCGGGATCGATTTGATTAGTGGAGTGGCCACGAAGGGATGGGATCGAGTGGCTGTTAATTGATGGTCGTCCCGCTGTTTGATTTTTGCCTGCCGTGTTCCTCCAGTTCCGTGTTTCCTACGTGTTATCTTGCTTGAGGAAATTAAAGGTGTATATCGGTGTGATGAAGCGTTGATTAGGCGATTAGGCATTTATAGCAGCAGGTGTTTTGAAAATGAATCTTGGGATTGAATAGCAAGTAGTAAACGCTGGAGTGGGGAAGAATAATTGACAAAGAATATTTTGTTACAGAACGACGTTCACTTTAGCGAGACATTAGAACAGAAAGTTGTGATTACTGCTAAAACATCTTGAATATTATATTTTCGAATATTATCTTCCATATCGTTTAGTATTATTAATTATAGTGAGTAGGAAAAATTCCATGTTTTGCCAGAGTTAATTAGAATTGGGTTAATTCGTATTGGTCAGGAGATAAGAAAATGTAATACTGTTTTAAAATAGAGTAGATTTTATATGAGATTTACTTCCACTGAAAAAGGAATACTTAGAAGATTATCTGCCTCTACACGTCAAGTGTGTTCATTAATCAAGAAGTCAGTCTGCCACGAGATTCTACTACAAAAAGTCGAGTCTTGAGAGAATCATATACTTCATAAAATGAACGGTTTACCGTTTACTTTATACGTTATCTTGCTCCAATGTATCCAGTCGTTTGAATATTTTATATTGGCAATTAATTCTTGAACCTGCACTGTACATCCTTTAATCTGGAATATAGTAATAAATATTTATCAAAAATAAACTTCTCCCTCTTTTGCTTCTATAACTTTACATAAAATATATCACACCACTACAAAATTGTGTACTATAAATTCTTCCCCTTTTTCCATTTATATAACAAATATAAGAACAAGACCTCCAAAGAACCACAACAATATTCCTAATATTCCCTTCTGTGAAGCTGCGCGATCAACGTCGGAATTTATAACTGCACCGAACGATTAGGAAAGCAATTAAAAGCTTTCCCATATCTTTTGACCGATTGTAAAATCAGAAGACCCGAAGCGACCTTACAAGACCTTACACGAAAATTACAGGGGAATTCCGTGCCCCAGAAACTCGAAATGAAATATTCGAGCGTAATTATATTAAGCTTCATCGGGTGCATCCGGGCAGAAAAAGCGATCCCTCGGGCCTTCTTTCGTTTGCAACCGCCGCTAATTGATTTTTTACCTCGATGCTGGTTTTCCGTTGGCAAACTTTGCCCGTTTTTTTTTTTTTCGCCCGGTTAAAGGATCCTCCTCCTTTCCCTCCTGACTGGAAGAATCTCTAGGCGACTAGCCAAGCAGATCCTCCCTTGTTCCGCCGCTCGAAACGATTCGTTACTTCCGTGATTTTCTAAGCTGAGAAAATCGAACAGATTTTCCACGGTACTTCGACTCGTCTAGAACGTTCTACGAGGAATCAATTAAATCGTCGTAATTGCCAGTTATGAAGATACGTCTCAATGGTCGAATGGTTGGAGAATTAACTAACGAATAAAAAAGAAAGAAATAAATAAATGAGTTATGTGTTTAGTCGAGAAAAGTGCATAGTGAGAAGTTCGGTTAAAATAGCAAAAATAGCAAAAGGTTGGTTCTTCAACAGAGAACTCTCTCGTGAATTAATCATTATGATCAATCGCTGCAGGGCTGATGGATACAATCTTGATGCGTCTGTCACTCTGGTTCGCATGATTAACAACTAGAAATACTCATGCGCACATAGAAATCAAGACTATATCATGTAGATCATATTATATAGTAATGCTTTTGTTTCATACTCAAAAAACGAAATTAATTCCATAACGTCTGAAACTCAAGTATCTGCAACTGCCCCCGAATTTGACTGTCTTATTCGTCAAATCGAATGTACCCGCGTGCAATTGTTCCCTGTCTTTTCTCAAAGACTGTAATATTAAAGTATAAAATGTACTTGTATACTTATATTCATAATGTATAGCAAGTAAATCTGTATAGGATTTGAAAGCTTAAATAGGAAAAAAAGCTTCCCAGGGAGCAGCGAAACAAGAAGATAAATTAACACGAATATACCGCGACTGTATAACTACGACGACGCATAAATAACTTGTTTGCCTGCAGAACCCATTAAAGACGTTTTTTTCAGCTTTTAACGTTAATTAGAAGTGGGAAACGTTGTCTCACGATACTCCCTGCTGTACTGGTAATGTTAAATAGTTTGCTTAGAAATGATAAATCTTTCCCTCGCTCGACTTAGAATTAAAAAAAGAAAGTAATGCAAGCAAACTTGTTCATACGAGACGATATTAAATTTTCTACTAAAGCAAGAAAATCTTTGGATTCCCTTTTACAGCAGAGTCTACACATAATTTTGATAGCAGCATAAAACGAGTATTATGTTTATTTCGCGCAACATACCCTCTTTCTCTTTCCCACTCTTCATTAAATTTAATGGAAGTTTAAAGATACAAATGTAATATATTTAATTTCCATTATCTTATCGTGTCTACGTACACATTTTATATCTTTATGCACAAAAATGTATTAAATATTTATGAAGCTTCACTGTTTAACCAATATATTTGTTTAATCGATTTACTTATTCAAATGTATAATTGTATTGCAAATTTTATCATCGTCGAATTAATATTATCCTCTGTCAAATTGCACGAGACAGTCGTTACCATCAAAGAGTAAAATTTCTTTGCCTATTAATTTCATTCGCAGTCAAAAAACACAAAACAGTCGTTATAGGCGGAGAATAGAATTTTCTTTTCCCCATTAATTTCTTTACACGCCGTGGCTTTTCGAAGATTAGAGAAGCAAGAACAAACAAAGCGAATCGTTAAGAGGCTCGTAAACCAAGAATGGCACGATAAATCCTCGAAATATTTGCTCATCAAGCTAATTTTCGTAAGGATAACACCGCGAGAAAATACCTCGTCGTTGCTTTTTTTCAGAGAAATTCCAAGCACGTTCGAGTAATCTCAAGGGAGAAAAGATCGGGAACCTGGTCGAAACCACTCAACTTCCTCAAAACGAGTTTTTTTTCGCTTCACGGACCGTATGATTCATCGAGCCAGGTGGAAATGATCTTTGCTACTTGGCGAACCTTCGTTCGTTCGTTCCCGTGGCTTTCGTCTGGCCATCGTGGACTTGAGAACTGAAAATTCGTCCGGTTGCTTGAGAAAATCGATTTCGACATTCCACTTTCATTTTAGTTCCAGTCGTTAGATCCTCGATATTCATTTCACGATCAGGTTATTTTTCTGACTTTTTCTGAAGGATCCGATGAATATCTTTCTTAATACTTTATGGGCAAAAGTTTCTCTCGTTATAAGACAAAAAATTATGAACGAGATTTCTTACTTTCGGCCTTTTAAATATAGCAGGACTTAAAAATTTCTGTACATAAATATCTACATATATTGAATGTTGTCTTAGATTTCTGAACAGACAGATAATTTTCTTCAAAAAGACTGTCGTAAATACTATCAAAAATAACACCTTCATTTACGATGTTTCGATTATTTTCGCAATAAATTTGAAACAGAATAATGAAACAATTTATCTAAACCTAATAGACAAAGGTTTCCTTATACAGCCGTCTTTTATTCTGGTAAACTAAGCCAACACAAGCGTTAAGTTTGAATACGTCTTTCAAATAAGACCTAATTTTACTAAACGCTACTTCTGGCTAAGGAAATATTTCGGAAGAAAGAGGTCTCTCGCTGTTTATTAAAGCTTTCTTCGTTCTTTTTTACAAGTCCTGCTAACCCAGTTACCTTTGTACCCACATTTCTGAACGCCTCGTAGATGTTCTTTCCTCTTTGAAGTTTGCATACTAATTCCAAATGTCGACAGCGAGAATATCCTGGTGTTTCAAAAACAACGAAAAGGCAAAGATAAGAAAGAGATCTATAAAGTTTATTCGCAGTTGCTTCATCTGCCTCCTCTGCTCCTTCTTTGTCATTCGATGTGCGACACAAATTTCGCACAAAGATGGCCGATAGTTGTGTAGAGTAGTTTCAAGGAATAAATAGCGCGCCACCATTCAAAAGCGCATTTATACTCGACAAGAACAGCGTGGGATTTTAATGGGACACATTAAATAGGGATAACTACCTCGGATATCTTTGTTACACGAAATTAATGTAAGGGTTGCAAGCGAAGCGGCGGGACCAGCGCGGAAAATAATCGTTTGTTTATGCAGAAGCTACACGTATGCAAAACCTGAGCGTACCAGGATAAGAACTCAAAAACTGTTACCTTGTTCCCAGAGAATATTCACCACGGACAGGTTGGACGCTAGAAAACGTACAATTTTACCTGATTTATGCACTAGTGGTGATAAAATGTCCGAATATATTTTTTTATCATGGTTATTATCATATGCATGGTCATTGTTGGACATGATGTGGAAATAATTAAAAATTTTCATTTTTTAAAGTTAATCTCTCAATATACCATCCAACGGAAATACATATTACTAACTGAAATAATTGAAGTAGGGTTTCCAATAAATTGGAAGAATTCTTTTTACCTGATGTGTATATTAGAAATTAAACAACCTAGGAATAAAGAATTTTCTAAACGAAACAATACCACAGCGTTTTAAGATTTACTTATTATAATATTTAATCCGCGTATAATTGCGTATACATAAATATTTCTACTTAAATATCAGTCTATAAAGATCGATTCATGATACACGTATAAAGATAACAATAGAGAATAAAATCATTGCCAATCTTTATCTCAATCTGTAACTCTCGAATCGTTATACTTCGTCGAAAATAATCAGAAGTTCGAACAATTTTAAGCGACTATACTACGCACATTATATGTATTCTATCCGATCGATTCATCGAGGATTTCACAAAAAATTTATCGTAGACTATCGAACAGAATGCATCGCGATTTAATAACGGAATTAATGAACTGCGGAATATAGAATTGAAATGAAATGGTTCTCATAAATTTATGAAAAATAATAAAAGTTCACCGTGATTCAGTCGATGATCACAGGAGTGGCAGCGATCTTATTGAAAACAATGGCGATGCTGGGAACTTCTGAGTAGTCCACGGAACTGTTCTCGATATTCCGCGAACCCTTCAACGATAAGTTGATAAAATGGGAAGGGACGATTAAATAACCGATGAGAGTATGCTCTCTTTGCGATAAGCCTCTCGACTCTAGAGGATCGAATAAAGTTAACTTGGTGTTAAAGCAATTCTTATTGACTAACCACGAGGGCTTGCACTCGCTCGGTGCTGTTTTCTTCGATCTAATAGCAAAATCAAGGCAGCAAGTGGACTTTTCCGTTGATTCCTACGAAAGTCGAAGTGGATGCGAACGCAGCTCGTGGAACTCGTCGTGAAATTTCTATAATTCAAAAAGCTTGAATTACGAGAACTAAAAATAGCTTAGCACTGAGTAAATACGATAGAAGTTGGTACATATGGAAAATGGAGTTTTCAAAGATTTACATTCGGCTCTTTGGGAAAAGATTTTTAGTCTATTTCCATTGATGAAACATTCAACGTTCCAATTTTTTACTTAAAATCGTCGCTCTTGGAATTTCCAACTCGATCATTTTTTTTTCTTTTTTTTTTTTTTAATTTCTCCAACCGAAAGCTTCTAGAATAGAATCAAATTCGTTTATCCAGTAAATCATCGGAAAACAATGGAATATTTACAAAAGTGATACTCCGCCAATTTTTATTTTATGTTTCCCTACGTTTGTTTGCTTTGTTGCTTTTTCTAATTATCGTTATGACTCATCCCTCTGATGCCTTTTAAAAGGATGATTCGACGTCTGGTTTAACCAGCCAGCTGCGTAATATTTGTGTCGCCTCTTGTACACAAATTAATTAACGGGCGACACTGAAAGCCAGCAGATGGAAAGTTCTTAGTGCCTTTAATCAACCGTAAGGAAGAGAAGCGAGGTCGCCCAATGGAAATTTAGGTTGCATTCGAGCATTCGAGACGCGCCTCGAATAGTCTTATGCGCGCATTTTCAATTGCGTAACTTTATGCGCCGTATGATTGCGGCGTGGAACGTTCCAACTCGAATACAGCATGCTGTCGAAGCGATTCTTAAATCGACGCGAATTCATAAAACTTCTTCCCTTATGTAAAATTACAAACGTTTCATTTCATTAAAAATTTACACCGCAGGTAATAAACATTTGCATATATTCTAGACAAAGTGAACAGTTCAACTATTGTGTAATTAGATGAATGCATTTATCTTCGAGATTGATAAATATATAAATGAATGAAATTATCTTCTGCGATATGATTTCGTTAGTGTCGCATCTAACTTCTGGAAATGCAAATTGTCTAAATATCGTATCAACGCTGGAAGATTTTCTAGATACAAATTAATCATTGAATCGAAACGAAATTCTTAATAATACCCACGAAAGTTGCAGAATAAGAAAAAAAAAGGAAAAAAGTTGTGAATTCGTGTCCAAACCTCGCCGATCGATTTTCCAACGCTACTGAAACCAACCTAACTATCGATGAGTGTGATTTGCAAGAAAGAATTAAGAGAGTATGTGCGTTGGCAGCTGGGTCTGCTCGTAACATTAAATATACAGAAGCATGCTTTTACATTTTATCCCTACGCACGATGGCACAAAAAGAATTTATCAGTCCAACATGCCCTGGCTCGAGCTACAATTTTCTGCATGGCGAAAGGAGAAAAAGACAGGAAAATGAACGCTATGTTTTTTAGCGACTGCACAATCAGTAAAAAGGAGAAATGTAAGGAAGGTGGGAGAAGCGTCTCCATTTCACTGAGACGCTGGCCAAGGAGACCGAGTTACAAATATTTTCGAATGGAAACACCGCAGGAACGGTATTTACGTAAGTTGTCGATGAACGAGCTACGATTGATTGGATTGCATTGAAAACTCTTTTAACCGAATATATGTGCGTATATATATATATATATATATATGTACATTATTGTACATGCATGTGGAAACGTAATATATGATACGCGTCGTATAAACGCGAGCATTTTTGAGCAGCTGTCGAGAGATTTTATGGAATTCAAGAACCGCGATACACGGCGAATCGTTTTCAACTCATTCTCGCTGGAAATTCAACGTAGCGAAAAAAACGTCCCGGGAACGTTTATGATATTAAGTTTTGAACGCGACTCTCGATAGGAAGCACGGGCGAAGGAGATTGGTAAGAGGACACGCTTCACTTTCTTGACGGGTTTTTCGTCGAGAGCTTCACAGAGTTTATGAAATACGTGAAATTGTTCGACGTTCATGTCCTTCTAATTTACTTCGTGAAAAAATTATTGGAAAATCAGGGAACGCGTTTACCTGTGAATTTTCTATAAAATTTTGCGTTGAAACTTTAGCCTCTCTCGTCCGACTGTTAGAACGTATTAATTTGACGCACGTAAAGCGTCATTTACCGGAAATTTGAATTTTTCTCCCTCTTCCAGTAAATACAATTTGAATATTAGAACTGTCTCCTTATCGCAACAGCTTCTTCGATATTTCTTCTTCTGCAATATAACTTACTATTGATGATAGAACTGTTTGTTATTTGCTATTATAATTTCTTATGTTTCACTTTGTGTAGTGAAAGATACTAAAGCCTAAATAGAAAGATTAAATCTCAAAATGATCGCGATGAAATCATATCGGTTCGTAACACAAATCACCTAAAATTCTCTGCAGAGGGAATTGGGAATGTCGAACACAGAATTAAGTCCCGCGAATTCGTCGCCAGCACGGCACTCAGACCCTCGGCCATATTGGTCCGGAAATATTTCGGGATTTACGGTTCCATATAAATCCCGAGGTCAATGGGGAAAGTTTCCCTATTATTTTTGTCGCCAACCGTCGCGATCGAGCCCCGGGCAACACGTTCCAACGGTGTAATCCACTGTTCCTCTATCTGCTACCATGCTCGAGATCGTCGATCTTTCTCACAGATCCGGATGAAACGAGCAGAATGCAATATAAAATGGTTTCGATGGCAACTGCTGTACAGACATGATCGTGTAGCAATTTTGAAGCTGATCATAGTTTCCAATTTCCTCCAATATGTTCTATTTCCATGGAGTTTAATTTGATCGATCATTTCAAAATCACGCGCGTGTCGAATTATTTGCCACATTACGCGTATTTCCATACGTAAAATTCTCAATGTAAATATTAAACAGCAACCTGTACGTTTGTCTATAAGTGCATACATATATGTATATTATCCAAGTAGCTGTCTGTAAATTGTCCAAATGTATCAAATCCCTCATTTGCTATTATACTGTTGAACTGTAGAGAAAGGCAGTGTTTCTTTCTCTTTTTTTTTTTTTTTTTGTTTTTTGAATAATCGATTTGTACAAAATAACATAAGTCGTTACAACTTGTTACGTTCAGTGTGTTTTGTCTAAAACTAGCAAATAAATTAATATATAGAAACTTTTCTAATATCTATATAAAGAGACAACCGAGTTCTTACTACTTTCGTCCGGTACCTCGAAACGATTAAGAGAACTTATCTTCTCCTTTTGTAGCACCTTCCACAAATATAAATACCACAAGTATAAATACATCTTGTCTGTCGACAGAATGAAGCAATTAAATCTCGAAGGAAGAATACTTGGAATCTATCCAACAGTCTCTAAATCTGCTCATCGGTCAACCGACGACAAGGCAGTAAATAGCGGAAAACTCTAACTCGTATAAACGGAGAAGTTCGGTGGAGAAGTAAAAATGGGTGGATCTGTCGAAACGTCTCGGCCGGGACAGGAAGTTCGCCGGTGGACGTTTGAAAAATATTCCATCGAGGGGATGAAACCGCGTGGTGGTCGAGACTATTTGGTCGTGAAACGTCGGAAGCCGTGAGAGGATTATCAGAGTGTCTGTGAAGAAAAACGTTATCGGGGGCTTCTTGCTGGCTGGTTCTCGTCGCCGCGAGCGATTGCCCCGGAAAGTTTTCGCGAGCGCCTCCGAAACTTCCCTTCGACTTCTCGTCCCGTCCACCCACTTTTTCTCCGAGACACGGAGTCCACATGAAAGTTGCACGAGTCACGGGGGCGACCTCTTAATAAAATTTAAGTGGCTTCGGGGACCTAAAGTCTATCGAATTGTTTTTCCAGAGGAGACGTTGAACTTCTTCCTTAAGGAAGAAAAGGTTCGTTAAAGCTTCTTCTTGACGTTCCGATCGCGCGATACGTCGTTCGATACGTGTGATTATTTGTCGAGGAATTAGGTGGAGGAAATGGAGCAGAAACCTTTAGAATCTCTGAATTGCGCGAGAGTTCTAATCGCAGAGAAATTGTACTTCTTACTTATAACTGTAGAAACAATTTCTTGTAAATAATTATTGAGACTGATGATCTGATTCCTTGCGATAAATTGTCCAGTCTTTATATTGTGTAAAGCAGAAATTGTTGAGTTACATTTAACGAATTGTAAGAAAACACCTGAATTCGTCAAATTCATTTTGACCAAATTAAGGAAGCTAAATTGACATTGTGCGAAGATTTGAAAAAATGGGGAATGAAAAGTCAAATACTAAAAGAATTTCCAAATAAAAGTAAAAAACTTGAAAATTTTTCAGCGCTGTAATTGTCCAAATTTAAACTTACGTGATAAAAGAACATCGCAACTACGCGTGAGTTCATATAAAAAATTCATATAAAAATTCGTGTATTTACGTATAATTATAACTTTTTCCACAACCAATTCTAAAACACGAATATTCGTGTGTAATTACGAAAATAACGAGTACAAAAGTTAATAAATACATATCTCCGTGTACCTGTGTAAACCAGTATGTCTACGCGCTTCTATACACGTAAATTAAACCTCTTCTATGATTTATGAAATAGAAGAAGAGCAGAAACATAGAAACTTCCTTTAAATTTTAACTTGGTCTACTCGCGAATGAAATGGATCTCAATTTATCCAGGGTTCGCTGTAAAATAAATCTTGGCACCTATTCTGTTCCTGGAAGGGAAGCCACGTTTCGCCGTAGCCCTCGGAGACAGAGAGACGTTATTAATGGATTATTTCGAGGAAATTGTGCGACAGCGATCGGCCGCTCGAGTAGTACGAGCGCGTGTAGAAAGGGGGATACGACTAATCCGTGGTACGAGCGGCGTCGTGATACATCGCTCGCGAAGTGTGTCGTAACACGAGGCATATTTCTGTGTAGGAACGGTGTATAACGCGCGAGCGCTCTCGCGGCATCCCTACGGGAATATTTAATCCGCTTTGGAACGCAAACAAGGATTTTATCGTGGATACACGTTCAGACATCCTTCGGCTGTATTAACTGCGACACCGACGACGTGATTTGCGATGCACTGCGTGGAAAACGCGGTCGATTGAACGTGTTTCGTGCGGAATAATTTTCCAAAGAGATTTTCGAACGCGCTCGGACCGAATTCCGTTTGAAATCGTGCTATGTAAACGGACGAGAAAGCACGTGACGGATGTGAAATAAAATTAAAGAGGATAAAATCGATTGATGTTGTGTAAAATGAATTTACCGTAAAATGATCGAACTATTAGCTGGATTAAAAGGACACTGACAGATCTGTAGTTTACGACATCTTTTAGTATTTCCATAAATGCACGTATGGTTCATCTAGTCGCTAATACTTTCAGAAAATTGAAATTTACGTGAACGTTACGCACGTCAGTTGCAAAAACGTCGACTTCTTTCATGTTCGTGACTGAACTTGAATATTTGTTTGCTACTCGTTATACGTTCGAAAGCACAGAAGCCATTATTTAAACGGCAATATAGAATAACCTGGCTGACGTAAAAGAAATTGAATTTGCAAACGAGAGAGAAAAATAAAAGATACATGTGTGCATAGAAGAAATAGTATCAAAGTAGCACAACCATCTTCGGCGAAGATAAAACCGTCTCCGGCGGGAATAAAATTTCCAAAAGTTTCATATGTCTTCCCAAAACGTCAAAGACATCTGCGCTGTCGGTTAGACAGTGTCTACTAAAAAATATCCCGGCGAAAGCTCCGACGTGAACGAAATATAACGGCGAATACGGTTTGACGTAAAATCACTGAGAGTTAGTATTAACATTTAATATAAATTCATAATGCCTATACGTAACGTTTCTACCGACACAATGTAAAGTTTTTAATTTTTCATCAAAACGTTAAACGACATCCATCGTCAAGCCCTGCGTTTCATATCAAAATTCTACCATTCCACGATATTACATTGAAATGCCATTGCATAATTAAAAACTTCCCTATGCGCGCGGTTTTTTCTAAAAAATATTCCAGAGTAAGTAGGAAATGAAAAGATCCGACTTTGACTGGTTACCGGAAACGCGGCAGGTATTACACGCTCAATAGGAATCAGTTAGAGGTTGCGGGATCTCTTCACGGATGAAACCACCGGATCGTGTCGAGGATACCATCTTGACCCCAAGATCCACAGGAGACTATGCATTTGCCAGTCAGCAACATTACTCGGTGCATCCCTCTTCGCGGTTTCCTCTTGAGCTCATGATACCACGCACATATATACCGACACACTCGTAGTCGAATCAACCGACCAGCTTGTTTTATTATACTCAAAACGTCATCGAGAAAGTGGATGCATACCTTTCGTGGAACACTCCCGGATAAAATAACAAAAGGTGAGTTTTATTTAAGAATACGTTCGAACATTATTCCAAGTATGCTCGAAGAGATAATTCGCTTTCGAATGAAATAGTCTCAACCAGAATCCGATGAATGCTAGAGCAGTTCTCCGAATGGTGGAAACGCGGGGAAAATTCGATAAATTTATTGCACGTTCTGCTTGCGTCTACAGAAGAAATTAGAAAGAACGTCCTCCAAGAGAACACTTTAGCCTGAAAGAGATCAATGGGTCATCAGAGGCTTGTGAACGAATCACGGTCTTCTTCTTCCGGTTGATCGATTCATTGGATCAACTCGATCTTCCAAAAATTAAGCGCTCGAGAAGGTCGTCGTTAAGGGAAGATCTTATCTTGACGAAGATTCCATTGTACAGAAATACATAGCGCTCTAGACATTGCAAACTTAACCGCAGTTTCCGACTGATCTAATTTCGGATAACATACATTTTCGGATTTAATCTTGTCCAAAAATACATCTCTTATCCCGGCGTCCTTGGCATTTAATTTCTCTCATGAGCAATCGAACTTTTTGGCAGAAAATGGATACAAATGTTTATCTTCCTGAAAATCAGATAATTGCGGCAAATAATACATAAGATCTAGGGTGTTGCATTATAAATGTTTCATTTGTTATAGATTTATAAATACACATAATAACGAGTGTTAACCAAATAATAATGAACGTTTTTCTCCGATTAAACACTTTACCGCACGTTTCAATTCTCCGTCGAACTCCTCAATTAGTACAAGAAAAATCCTAATTGGTTAATCTTACACAAAATTTCGACTTTCGAGTAAAACGGAAGAACATAGCTCGGGAAATCGGTATCCTGAATATATTTCTGGTATAGACTGTACAAGAGGATATCGATCATCAAGGGCGACGTTTCGAGGTTACGCTCGGTACTCTTACGATCACGTTTCAAATCCACCGGCGTCCAGCCATGGTATTCGTGCTAAGCATCGCTGGCATGCTGTTGCAGGACGAGACAATTCGAGGGATTCCGTTAGCAAGCAGAAAATTGCGCTTATGCCGTACGCACGATAGAAGCGGCGTCGTTTTCCCTCGTTCCGCGCCTCCGAACCAACGAAATTCTACGCGAAATTGGGGACACGAGTCGTCGATCCCGAGCTAGTTGACGAGTTCCGGGATATTTGATGTTGCGTTATATTCACTTGCCAATTCGTATCAAGATTGTAATTCAGCTTCATCGAAATTTAGGTAATATAAAGGACTATGCGTTCGAGTGATTCGTGGTTGACAAATACAATTACATTTGATGGAAATTGTACGGAATGAAATTTCTGTGTTCTGTTCAATGTGCGACAATGATAATAATATCGAAATGAAAATTATATCGAGTAACGATGCAATGGTAATATAAAATAACTTTATAGATGTGAATAGAAAAATCAATAAAATATACGTGAGATTCCTTGTTGAAGGTATCTCACATTTTGCATTGTGTGTACTCATTTATTAATGATGAAAATTTTATGTAAATGTTAACTTCGCCAAAATTTAGCTAATGACATAAAGATCCATTATTTGTACTCAAATAATTCGTGTTTGAAGAGGGAAAATATGGTCGATGGAAGAAAAGTGGATCTTATTATAAGGGTTGATAGATTCCTGTGTTTCTTCAAGTATATGAAGATCGCATGATAATTATATGAAGCAATACTTCGATAGTACGAAACGAATACCTTAACAGTAGGGAACAGCGATTTCCTAACTAAAGAAAAAAAGTACATGAGCGTCGCGTGAAACGCTGTACAATTTGTACAGTGTGCGAGTAATACGAGAAACGTCACGAAGAGTGATGGTGGTCCCTGTCGTGACGGATAAAAGCTGTATTCTTGTCTATAATAACGTTGCAACGATGTCGTTCCAAGATATCCATCTTACTTTCCGATTTCTCCCTCTAAATGGGAGAATCGTCATTCTCGTTCTTCTGCACAAAAAACAGAAAAAAAAGAAACAAAGATTAACTACGAAAGATATTCATCTTTCGCGTTTTAGTTATTTTTCTGCTAAAATCAGACCGAGAACATTGGTCAGAAAGAAAATTCAGAATGTTAGTACGTAATATGTTAATTGCACATGACACTAACGAAAAAGGATCGATTAACAGAAGGGAGGGGGAAAAAAGAGATACAGGGAAGAAAAGGTGATTAATCGAAATACAATGCCGCGAAAGAGGCTCGCGTGCAGCCACCGGAAACGACAATTATGCACACTTTCCGTGCGCGACCGAACCAAATTGCATAACAATGGGCGAAATCGATTTTCAATCTAGCGGACGAAACCAGATGAAAATCCTGTGCTGGCGTATCGAGAATACGGAAAAACAGTCTGCCCGGGCAGGTTGTGGACACGGCCGTTAATGTTCCCTGAAATTCGCCACTTTGAATATGGAATTCGTATAATGAATTCTCCGCCGATTCATATATAACCGAATATTCACTGGATTTCCCACGATCATTTCCACAGGCGTTAATAACCGTAAATAAAACGCGCGAAATTTCCTAAATCCGTATAATCGCTTTTCAAGCTATGAAAAGCGTCAGCCCGAAAAATCAAAAATATTTTCTCATATCCTGGGAATTCTCCAATCGACTCTATCAAATGAAATTGCATCCTTAACCATTACCTTACACACCGTAACAATATACGCGAACCTTTCAACGAACAATGCAATCACTTTAAGTCCACGGTCAATTTTCTCACGAGAATCGCCCTTCTCCTCGAATATCACACGTTCCAAAAGTTGCTCTTCGAACTTTCTTCTCCGTGCCACCTTTATACGCGTACGGCAGCACTCTCATTGGCCTCCAGGGTCGCTTTTGTTCAGTTTTCCTATTCGCTGGGAAAACTGCCTCGCATTCACCGGGATTACGTACCGCGAAACTGCCGGGTACACAGAAACTAGCGATGGCGAGGTGGACCAGCCGGGGTGAAGGTGACGCGGCGGCGGTAGTTCACGGGACGTTACCGACTCCTTAGCGATGCTGGAACTGTTCGGTAATCTGGTTACAAAACCGTGACTCGAACCTCCGATATAAATGGATTCGCAGGGAAATTAAGTGGCCTATGTTCCACGTTATCTCGCGATGTTCCTTCGACCACGGAAACGAGAATATATATTAACTATTGACGATTCGTGTCGTATTTTTCTTCGTTTAAAGTGAATTATTTTAGTATTGAATTCGTTGCTACTGTCACAGTCGTATTAAAAATCGTGTGTCTTCGTTAATAATTTACTTTATACTAGCATTAACGGGTAATGTTAGAATTGTTGTAAAGCACATTGTTACGAACCATACTATTATGAATTGCTCATCAATTAGTAATTGTTTGTATTGGAGCGTTATTATTACGGATTGAAATTATTACGCATATGTTGCTATGATGTATGTGATGGTGATTAAAGGTATAATTTCTTTTGTATAGTCGCGAAGGTACTTCAATAATATGAACAAGTATTTTTGAATTTCTGGAGAAGTTTTGATAGTTTACTTTGTGCTTCATTACCAATGAATAATTCGGAAGTGAAATTGATCAATGTTGTTTGCATAAATTTCTCAATATTAGTACCAGATCGTAATATCGCTCTTTAGCTTATCGGAAACTTTACGGTTTATTTTGATAGACTTGATCAGCTTAATATATCAATGTAGTATTTCGAAGATAAAATATCCTCGTTTTTCCACGAGATTTTTATCCAACACAGGAAATCTGATAAAAAATACACAAAGCAACCTTTCCACTTTGTTGACCACCGAATTTCTAACTTCGCGTTCTAAAAAAAAAAGAACAAACAAAAAATCTGCCTCACGAAGTGAATTACACGAAACACTAATTGATCCAAAACACACAATTAAATCATCCAATAAAAAGCACCTACCACAAAAAAGTACCTATTCTATCTCTAGTCACCTTCGACGTGGCATCCCGCAACAACAACAACGCTGGATCCAATTACGAGATCAAAAAATAAAAGGAGGAAAAGGAAAAAGAAATTTGTTCGCGAAAGTGAATGAACCGAGCTTCCTGATTCAAAATTGTCCAACCAGCATCGTTCGATCATTAGCGACGTCCTATTTTTTTAAGCGTCAATAAAACGTCGATCGAGTCGATCAACATCGGTCGAAATAACTCCGGGTTAAAACAATCGTGTAGCGTGTATCGAAGAAAAGGGAAGGCGGAGTTAGGTGGAGAAAATTCACGGTAAAATTCTTGAGAAGGAAAAATTTCGTCGTTGTCGTGGCACCTGTTGGTCGTAGCCGCACCGCGTCGCGACGCCTGGCATTGCGTCACAGTGCTTGACCTCATACTCTCTGTTCTAACTCCCGTCGAAACTGCAATTTTAATCGAACGATATTTTCGATGTTATTCCATTTCCTTGGAAAACATATCGAAATGGAATTTGAACGATAAATAATTTTTTGAATTAACGATAATTAAGTAGAGTAGAATACAAATTTCGTGTTGAAAGTTTTGTGGGATTTTTCTATATTTTATATAATATAAGATTAACTGTGGCAAATGAAAAGTTTAAGGAACGTAAAAGATCATTGGTTTAACATCTGCATCATCTACCATACCTGAATTTTAAATGAAATATTTACCGATCGTATCTGTGAATGTAAATATCATCCAAATTTTATTGCTGAAATTTCATTTGAATTAAAGTTAACAAATTTAAAAAAAATATATAATGCGCTTGTACGATGGACAGAATTGAAACTGGCTTTCCACGTGTCGTGTAAACGGTATAGAGCAATGCATCAATACGTATGCGTTTGTCATTCGGGATTCTCGATGGGCGAAACATCTGTAGAACACGTGTACAGATACGCTAGGGAGAATCGAACGTCAGCAGATATTTTGAATAATGGAATAAGGTGATTAGTGTTGCAAATAGCGGTATTATTCAAAGCAAGTACGACGTTCAGCTTATTGTACTGGGAAATTCTAGGTCTACTAGTTCTACGTCTCTACCTAATGTTTATTCTGAAGGAAAAATACATCCTGCAACTTCAAGCATCTACAAGATACTTTGCAAATCTCAGAAAAACAATAATTAAAGAATAACAAATTAAAATCACGTTAACTATTCCGGTCGATTCTAATCCATGTAGATATAAATACGTACAATGTAATGTATGTGTATTAAAAATATAGTGACGTGTCAGAAATAGCAGATCACATGATAAGTAACTAATTAAAATCAAAATATTGGCTAACTGGGTGACAAGTTAATTCTTCGTTTCAAAATTTTTTCGACGTATATATGGATCATTCTAGACCTTTGTAGATATTCGTAGACCTTCGTAGATCTTTAGAGACCTTTGCAAACCTTCGTAGATTTTCATAGCCTTAACATACACAGACGCAAACATGGAGAATCGAAAAGGAAAAATTATTTTTGGATCGTTTTGAAACTGCCCAAAATTCTACTAACGAATTTCTGCCAACTCAACAAGAAACGAGACGAATATGTCGTTGAAGAACTGCGTATCCACAGGTAGTCGGTTGACGTGACGTTCTGAGGTGCGACATTACCAGATTCGTAGCAGCCGACCCGTGAATGAGCCGAAACGAGTTTCCTCTCGGGCAGCTTGCAATGAAACGATTGAATTTCCTCGTGAACGAGCGGGACAGGAGAAATTCGCCCGTAGACCGATCTACGGTCACACAGTGCATGTAGGGCCAAAGTTTCCAGAAAAGGTGACCCGGAAAGCTACAATCGGCTCGCCATTCTCGTGCTCCAGGTTCGTTTGTCTAATCCCGAGATTATGGGATTGTATTCTAGTACGAAGAAATCGGTTGCGAAACGTGACAGGTTCATTGTCGGGTGACAGGCGAAATTTTCTGGTTCATTGAAATTCCGGTGTGTCGAAATCTTTCGAATTTTTCTTTCATTCTATGGAACAATATTATTAATTGAAAGGTTCAGAAGCAGATATTTAATTTGAAAAAATGTATAGTTTGTAGGTAGAATTAAATTTAAACAAAAATCTGTCCGATTCTTTCCTAAATAGATTTTGCGCTTCATATTACTACTATACTATTTGACACAACAGGAATGCACTTGCGCTATTTTTCCATCGACTCTTTCGATCAGTATCAGGTTCTATAAATGACATGATTAGTAGAAAATTTGTAAATTAGTCAGGTAATGAAAATAATAATATGTACAATTCACAAAGTGGTCAAACAAGGAACTTCGGTTATTGAAGCATGAAATTCGTGAGTGTTAAGGTTCTTTGTCCAATCCCACTACGTGACTGACATACATGTACGATTAATAATCACACTGTATGCAGGTGATCGATATCCGGCACAAATCTAGCCCAGTTATTACTACATTTACCTTTCGTCAAATTAACATTCAGGGTCAAGAGAAACGTTTAAGGCTTACTTCATCCCCCATAGGAACATACTTTATAGGAACAGACATGATAGAATATGAAACACGCTAAAACCAATTTAAATTGAATAAAACGAAGAATCAACAGGGGCAGAAGAAAAGCATTTCTTATGCACAAAAGGTATGTCTTACGAAGAGAAATACCTGCTACCAAAAGAAGTAAGCAAGCAGCGTCTAGCCGAGAGAATAATCGAAACAGCTCACGCACGATTGTGGATAGAGTACGCGTATGTATAATAATAAATGGACAAACGAAATCAAAGCGTATGATTAGCGGGAAGAGGGCGAAATTGTTCAGGATTTATTGTAATCTCTCAGAAGTGGAAGTGTATGCTCGCGATGCACGCGATGTATGCATAATATAGCGTAACACGTAACAATTAGCAGGGCCGACACTCGAACGTGGCGTTCCGGGCTAATGTTGGACGTTCGTAATATTGGCAGTAATCCTGCAATAACGAGATCACCGGTAGAACACAGCCACCGTCGCGATTCCGATATTACGAATATCCTTAGCTTTAACGCGCGTTTGCTCTATCCACCAACTAGAATCATTCCAATGGTTTTGCATAGATGTTTGTTGCTGTTGTTCTAACGTTTCCTTTCTGGCTTAACGTCCCGTTGAATTACACCTGGTTTATAGTATTACGGTTACATGGTCAATATACGTTCAACATTATGTCACGCGGTAACGGTGACGCCGTGTCAACGCTGAATGGCTCAAGTGCGCGTTCGACATATCTATATTGTAAGTCAGCAGGCGTTTGATACCTAGTAATGGCGATCCATTATTTCCAACCGCTATTCTTCCATCGACAAAGGGACCTTATAAGTCATGCAACTCCAATGCGTAGATATACACATTTTATTTAATGGTCAATGTTGGTTACAGACTTTGTTCTAGCTGATCTTGTGCAATTATTTATGTTTGAAAGGGGTTGGTATAGGTGGAATGGGAATTTTCCGTGATTGTTTATTACCTGTTTTAATTACTCTGGTTATAAGTAATATAACCGAGTATAATTGAGTTATGTTGGAAAGAAATTAATAATATTGGAATGATAATTTTGCGTTAATTATTTATCGCTAGTCACTATGCTTCGTTTTCGGCAATGTAGTTAAGTTATATTTGGAAGGGGTTAGATTTAAATATATCTAAGCATATATGGTGTTAAAACTATTCCATATTTGTATCTTTTCGCCCTTTCAGAGATCCTACAATAAAAATTCCTGGAATACCGATACGTTTAGAAGTGGGGAATGGTAAACGTGAATAATTCTGAAATAAATCTAGAGGATTTGAACGAAAGATTTTTAAGATTTATAGGCAACCAAAAGGATACCGTTTACCACAAAATTAGATGCGAAGATCTTTAAGCACCGTTGAAGTTGGTGCTCCTGTGTCATGATACGTGTCAGAGGGTTGAAACTTCGGTAAAGTGAAAGAATCACACGATACCTACACGACAAAGCTTCAAAGCAGCTTTGTTCGAAACCTGTTCCCAATATCGTTAAATCCATTTATCCGACCACCGACTGCGCCGACAAAGCCCTGGAATCGTCCATTGTTATCAGAGAAATTTGTAAGCTTTTTCATTTAACGACGTGAAACCTTGTACATCTAAACTCGCTGCGTTTTCTGCTCGTTGTACTACCTTGAATACCAATTCTACAAAAATCTCGCGGTCTGTTACACACAAGCGTTTTCAATTCTGAATCCATCGTCAAAGGAGAAAAGACCCGAAAAAATAAATACAATACTATTCCAATCCTTGGACCTAGTTAAATTTCAAAGCAATAGATAACAAATACAGCACTGCGTTGATTGATTCACGCGATCGTAACTATTCATTCTTCAAAATATCACGATACTTGATACCTACAATACAACGGAATATACAAAAGGAAATCGTGGATCCGTGTTACTGTTATCAGAATATCATACACCTTCGTGCATTCAACGACCCAATTCCAAAACCATGAAGCTTCGCTGTCAGTTGAACGCCACGATGCGCTCCGCCTCGAACAGCAGCGGGCCAGATCCACTCGTGTTTCCTTCCGAATAAACACGACAAGACGCACAGATTCATCGAGGGGGTCAGCCGATGCTGTCATATCAAACTATCGTACAAAACCTTCGAATCCGATCCAATGCCGCATGAACAAACGTGGAAATCTGGAATATGTAGAATCGATGCCTGCTTCGTAAGAACGTCGACTTTCACAGAATTTTATTCATTAAATATAAAATAAAATGACGACAATAATATTTAATCATGAAATAGAAATGGAATTCCATGAATTGAAGTTTCCATGTTCGAGTGTAGGCATGAACGACGTTAGGTTGTGAGATACGAGTCCACATATGAAAAAGAGTTAACACATGGCTGTTCTACAAACCTTCAGGTTCTTATTAGGTACGAACATCAGCTCGTTATCGAGTGTTCGTAGTGCATCAGACATTTATAGGGACGTTTCTTAATTAGGTTACTCCTAATAGGCACACGGAGACAATTAGGTCCTGTTGTACTAATAGCATCACGAACGTGTCGTGAACGTTCTCCGTTCGAATATTGGCTGCTGATTCGAAGCGTTCATAATTCCGTACTTTCTCGCGAATTTAGAACAGAATCTGATCGTTTCACGTTTAATTTAATCTATAAACGCTTTTAAAAGTCGATAAAAAATTTAGTTAAAATAAAATTACCTACAATTCTCATTCTCAACTAGAGTTCCGTATTTTCCTCTAAATTCTTGATAAAACTGATAGCATTTAATTCCACGTACATACATATGAATAATATCTTTTTCATTTGTAAATATGTCGATCTTTCAAATCAACAAATGACTAAAAATTTCATTCAAATAAAGTTACCGCTTGTCGGATGAAACGAATCCTCGTCATCCCACGCTTATTAGAGGATTCAACGAAAATGTACCACAATCGAACGTCAAACTTTCCCCTGGATTAAAGTAGATCACTCGCGGCGTAAGCTTCTTTCTTCTAAACTACTCCAATTAGTTTCGATAACACAGCAGAAGAGATTCGAAACAAAATTTCGCGTATTCTCAACGAAAGCTTCCTACGAAAATAATCATATTTTTGCGATAAATAGCAAGATTGAAATTATAAAAGAATTATAAAATCGCAGTGCATACAAATTTAGTCCTCGTTACTATATCTATCGATCGTACAGCCACTTCTACACTCCTGTTGACGAAAAAAACAAAAAGGCAATTAGTCGAAGATCCGGGCGCGTCGATGCGAGAAAAAAGCCACGTTTCCTGGATTTATTCAGGATCTACAAAGTCCTGGGTGAAAACATCAACAAGATACGGCCGTGGGGATCTGTAAGGGCATCGTTGGGCAGAGGCATCGCTGTCGAACGCCGCAATAGAGCGCGGAAACGACCGTCGGAACGAGTAACGAATCGACGCCGGTCGGAAAAGCTGCGATTTGTCGATGCTTCCGCTTATATTACGCTCGTTTGTCTAATCGGCCGGGCCGGGTTGTTACGCGCAGATAACGAAGCAATCGCGAACAGAGCCGACCAAAAAAGTGACCTACTCGATCGCCGCTGGGGGATTGCCGATATCGATATTCGAGAACCGCCGTGTTTCGCGGTTCGGTGAATTTAAGAATTCGCTTCGGATGGATTTTGCACCTTGCGAATGGCTAAAAAAGAGCATTGAGCGAGAGAGAGAACTAAATATTCGTTTCATTATAAATACTCTGGAGGTGCATTGAATTATACGAAGTGTGCGGAAGAATAGGAGTTTGGAGGATCGACATTGTGGTTGTTAAAGTTTGAAGATTATTGGGTTTCTTCTAACATGTTGGGCTACTAATGGAACACGTATTCATGAATAGTATCAGTAACAGTAATTATCAAAATGGCTGAAGTGACTAGTACATAGAAATTTTCTCTTGAATGCATTTTAGTGAAATATATCCATTTTCCCCTTACTTATTCGTACACCTTCAATTCTGATACCTTTGGTACAAATTTTATACCTTGGTATGAATAGTTCCACCGTTAACTTGTTATCCGGATTGTCTTTGAACCAGCGAATTCGCATAATCGCTGAATTAAAGCTTACCAAAGACAAACTAATTTCAGCTCTTTGCTGCAAAGAGCAGAGTGCCTACTTCATTTGCTTGGATCTGATGATTTCATCATCATGTATTCTGTAATCCGTTTGAACCCAAGCTTTCGTTATAACATCCTCGGAAGCTGTTCAGTTATTTATATCACAGCGCAGCAGCAAGATCTGACAGGTCTTAGCAATCTCGATCTTCATCCATTATTCTTTATGCCATTCATTCTACTTCTCTACCTCCTTTTACTATCTTCGATCATCATCTCACCATCTCTTGCGATCGTCCACGAAGGTATGTGTTCTGCTAGTAGGAATTACGTGGAGCTATACTGGCAGACCGTACGAAACCCTGATAACAAACGAGCAAAGCCACGGCGAGAGGGTGCACGCTTGCACACGCATGATCGCGACAGACGCGAACATATTACACGCGTACGCACACGTCGCTCGCACACGGAGCAATTCGATTCGGTATAGGGCATCTGCACGTCGTCGTCGGTGATCGATCGGGTCGAACGAAAGCCCCGGATACGTCGATCGGGCTTGGCTACGTTTTCGTTTCGCCGGTGGACCAGCCGGCCACCGCATTTAATTTATTCCCTTGCTTCCGGTCTCGCCCACGCCGATGGTGAATCTAGCCGACGTATTTCGACGTCGATGCATGTACGTACCGCTCACCCCGTCCGTTACTCGGTAATCTTGAGCTTTGTTGGGTGGACGAAGCTTGATTGAAGCGCTCTCCTGTCATAGTGAACGCTGCGATGCTCGCAGAAATTATGCTGTGATAATTTTCCACATTTGAAAGTGGGTGATGAAACGATCGACGCGGAGAATAAAAGAGTAAAAATAAGAAGATAAAGTTTGCTTGACGAGAAGATCTTTATTCCTTTTTTGTTAACTGAACAGATCGTCCTCAGTTAATTTGTAATTTAGATCAGCAATTTTTTGGGCATAGTAATTTGTTTATGTAACGATTCTCTATTCTTTGTTCTATTTTTGTTGAAAATAAGTAATATATTTTCGCGTATGTTAAAGCTAAAATCGATTTTACTGGCAGTACTTCTTACCTTTCTCCTATTTTCATATTACATATGTGTTTGTTGTCATAACGTTAATTATGTTTCTAATTTCTCAGAAAAGTACGCAGCTTTGTCATTTGCTTCTATGGTCTTTACTCCACCAAGTCTCAAAAAATGATGATTGTGACAACATTAATTATACGCTTAATTTCTGGGAAAACTACGTAGCTTTGTCATATATGTAATTCTAAAATCTACAATCCTCTACGAGCCTGACAGAAATAGCAAAACCGACAAAGATAGATTTATTACATTCCTGCAATATTAACTTCAAGTCGCACGATATCGAAAACTATCCGAAAGCTCGGTTGAAAAGAAGATAACAAGTATTTTGGGAAAATTTGAAAATTCTTGAAATTTATACATATATACATATATATATAGCGGGATCTTTATTGAAGAGCCCGAGGCTAAACGAGGGCATGGATTACCGTGTAATCGCTTTCGTTCGCGTATTTTCGAGCGGAAAAAGATGCCAACCGTAATCTCCGCGTTTCCATTCTGCTTCTACTGGAAAGACCAGAGAAAGTTCGCCGGTGAAGGGGCATTAAGAAAAGCGAGAGCATTGTATTGAAATTGGAGCCATCCAGATAATCCGAACTTACGCTCAAGCTTTTCCCAAGTTTTTCCAGCTCGTTACAATGATCGCTTTCTGTTCTTAGTTCACGGTGGCCCCGCGGAGAATTTATGGCATTCGCAAATCCACTTCGAGTCACTGATTACGAAGCATTAAAACTACTGCCAACCGGCGAGAAAAAGTGCGAAACTGTGTTTCAAATTCGCTTTATAATTCGCATTCAGAGTGTGTCGAATGAAATCGTCGAGCCTCCCACAGTAATTTCTCAAATTATAATCTACGATAAGACTCTGTACGATATTTTTTTAAGTGAGTAATCGTTCGAAAAATTTATTTACGATCGTTTTGTCTTGTTTTGTTCTTTTCTCGTATTGGATAAGATCAAAAAGATGTTTAAAAATGAACCAGAATGTGGTTAGCGACGAGAATAAAGTCTATTCGGAAGTTGGAAAGCTTGTTCTATGAGATAACTAGAAGGTTCAGGAAATAGATGTACCCGGAGAAGAAGCAGTCTAACAAGAAGTTTGATGTGGAGCGATCAGAGTGCTTGAGCACAAATCAAACGAACAAAGTTGTAATCCCTCTTAGCTGGCAATTAGGTTTTTCATCGTCGAATTTTCTTTCCTGCTGGATTCTGTTTTGAAGAATTTCCCGTCGAGGCATTAAGGTTACTTCAGTTGCGGAAAGATATTACTAAGGAATGAAGTGCTTCGATATTTTTCAAACGATCTCGAAACTCTTGAAACTTTCTGACATCTTCTACAGTTGATATAATGAGGAAAGAAAAAAAATTCGAGTCCGATTTCATTGAATTTCTAGTAAACTTTAATCAGTAAAAAAGTTCTCCGATGGGAAGCTAGCTCTAAGGCAACGAAACGAACGAAAAATGAAAATGAGAAATTCCTCCAAGAAATTCTATAGGATATTCTTAGCCCTTAGCACCGGAGACCTCATTCTCACGTATACTAAAAGTTGCGTCTGAAAAAACTACATCAATCACGAGACATCCAATCACGGTGACACGATCGAACGTTTGAAAGGAGTCCTTCGAAAGTGCCCTTTTCCTATTCACAAAGGAAGAACGATCTTGCGTTAAGAAACTCCGTCGAGTGTTCCACTGAACATCTACGATAAGACACACGTCATTTCAAAACTGTTACGACTCGATATAATTCGAACATGCGTACTGGAGGAACATAAAAATCGTTCAAGGACTAAGAATTGAAAATTATGAAAATAATATTTCACCGATGTTTCCTGCTAGATCGTTTAAAAAACTCGGATAACTTCCTAATAAAATGCTCCAGATAATATTGTTGCAAGTATCCAAATAACCTTTTTATCGAAAAAGAAAAATAGATCGAAAAAGAAAACCTTTAAATTTTACCCGTTTAACGAACCACGGGTTCAAGATTTTCACAATATTGCAAAAAAATCGAGTCGATGGTAAACCGACGCTAAAGAACCAATAAACTACGCGATGTACCAAGTAGGACTCCACATAAGAGGCGAAAAGGCTGCAAACAACCGCGTATGACGTTGGTATTACCGTAAAGCGAGAAGAAACCCTGCCGCGTTGTAATGTAATCGAGTGGACTGACGCCCGTGGGCGAGAATGGAAAGATGGCTGGCTATTGTAGCGGAATGCATCTGAGTTGAGATCAAAGTTTGGTCGCCGATATGATAGAAAGAGAAAGAGAGAGATAGAGTGTCGCCATGAGCATCGAGACGGTCTTCTCATCCTTTATCCCATTTCCAGTCTGGCTCTTCTTCGCTCGAATAGCTGCGAATCTGGCTAAGACCGAATTGGCGAATTCTACGAGCTGAATCCTGAGCCTGATCGCGCCGATCAATGCCTTCCTTGTGCCTTTCCTTTACTCTTCGTTTATACAGTCAAAAGGAATTGAAGTGTTGAAATGGCAAATGATGCGAATGGCTACGATGAGCGAAGAATAAAGAAAAAAGGGAAATTTTTTATCAATTCTGGACATTAAATCGTAGATTACTCGAGTGATATGGATTTCTAATGATCGCTAGATTTACGGTTTTAGAGAGAAATAAAAATTTGTGGTAACTATAAGTGGCTAAAAATGTATTCGATTAATTAAATTAAAAAACTACCGACACTATCGTGTCTTTCAACAATAACAAAATTAGTTCCTCTGATTTCGAAAGACTAGAATAATTTATCGTAGTCTTTGTAGCATTTCACACCATATATCACGAAAAATTGAGCTAATTCTAATAGCGAAAAGATATTGACGTAAAGGTTAGGTCTGGAATATCGATATTGTGAATATCGTTATCTAATCAGTCGAATAATTTTTCAAGATATTTTTTCATCGATCACATCGAATGGCAACGATAACGGACGGCAACGGTCACAAACACCAGCACCAATGAGCGTTATAAATAATCCTGAGTAAGAGGTCTTTGGGATACTAATGAAGAAACATCGCTGAAGACTCGCTAATACATTTAAAGTTCATATTAATGGGGCTGGTTGTTGATCAAATTCATTAATCCCTTATAAACGGTGCCAGCGACACGAGAACGAGTTAATCGGCTGGGCTGTTCCGATCGCACTTGATGGATGGCGTGATACTGTTACAAATTGGCGATTTAATTAGACGAATTGTTATCCACCGCGCCACTGGTTTGCAGCAGAATGTGTTTGATTTGAATCGTCGATATAATGAAGCGTTATATTACTGAATGCATTAAATTCTGAATGCATAATGATATTTCTTTCTCAAAAAGTAAATTGAAATATATAATGAACGATAATTATGCTACTGTACGTATTGAATTTCGAAATGATAAGTTCTTTAACTTTCTGTTTGTTCTTTCACTGGAAGGATTAATTGATCGAAATGTTGGATAATAATTTCAACTCTACTCTATTTTGATTAAATATTTTATTTTGCTGTGATACTGGGTCGTACTCGGACTTATTGCACCACAATATCAACCATGTACTGTGATCTCGCAAAAAGAGGAAAAGAAAATTTGAGAGACAAGCAAGAAGAACCAGCGCAAAAGAAACACTTCGTACGTGCATGCTGGTTCAGCCGTGTCTCCCACCGTCTGGCTTCTTTCATTTCGCGTTATTGCAACGCGAAAACGACAAACTGTTCTTTCTGCTCGCGAAGAACGATTCCGGACTACCCCGGAGAAATTTACAGGTCTCAGTGTTTCGCCGTGACATCTCGCGACTACTTTCATGGCTCGTAAATATGTCAAAAAATATAAAACACTTATTACATGCGATAGATAACGAACTCGTTCATCAAATGTCGGTTACAAATCGGTTAGTTATTAAACTGTGGCAATTCGCATTCATATTGAATAATGAGCGAGTATATTTTTCAGTAAATTTATAGAATTTCCCCCTACTATGGCATATTATAGGTTCCATGCTTTGAAACAATTTACGTATGTCATGAATAATTATATTATACGTATATATATATATAATGTTCTTCCAACACAGTATTCACATTTTTGATGATTTTAATGCAAAAGCAAAAAGAGCGAATCATGTTAATATCGCATATACGACACACGATTATGTTTATAAATGATACAATAAACAATGTTAATTATAGAGAATTTTTGTTGAAACGTTTATTTAGTTTGTACAAGGCGAAGGATAACAATTACTTGCCTGTGAATTAAATTTTGTAAGCCAAACTATTTTACACTCGCTTACATATTCAACTGAATACTTTATAAAATAAATAGTTAAAAGTACTATCAATGCAACTGCGTCCATATTACGCGATTGTTTCTCGGTATAGATAGTAATACTGAAATAATTAATCGCACTAGCTCGTCACTGGAACCTTCTTATTCGTCCTGCTATTCATACAATGCTTCGTCTTTTCGTATATCATTTATAAATCGTTTTCCTTGTTTTTTATAAAATAGGTATAAGCGCGAGCAAGCAAATTCCGCCGCTGCATGAAATTAATTATTTGCCAGGAATCAGGCGTATAATCATGTCAACTGAATGTACGCTAATTATACCGCGATCACGTTGCGAAGACGCGATGCAATTTCACCAGGCTGAAGCCATTTGAAACCGAGCTGCTCGCGGTTAAACATCCACCAGCCACTAACCAACGGATTAACAGAAATTTGACAATTAATTTCGAAAATTCATAGCAGGCTATATCATCATCTGGCGCTATGATAATCCTTAACGAAAATCATTAAAACAAAACCTCTTTAACGATCGAACTGTAAAATAAATTGCAAAGTAAAAATTCACCGTTCTAATAAAATTGCCAGCGTACTATCTCAATAGCTATAAAATGTAGCACGTGTAAACAATTAAGCGTGCGATTAAACGTGTTCCAGTTGATAAAACCGGTAGAACAGCTACATAGAAAGCTCCAGCAGTACCGATACCAGCCGTGAAACGCGGAGATACGAACGCCACTTTTTTGCACCGCTTTATTCGTCCGAGTAATTTTTATAATTAAAGCGCGCACACTCGCGGATCTCTGCCGTTTTTCTCTCGCTAGCCCGTATTCGAACCAGTTGAATGCTCGTGTTTTGCCCGAAGTATTCAAAGCGTAACTGGTTCTTGGCGGATTAAATGGTAATTTCCCTGACCTGTCTGACCTCCTGTTTCTTTTTCCTCTTCTAGCTCTTAATTTCCTTAATTCTCTTAGTTTTTAATGTGTAAACGAACCAACGCGCTAACGATCGTAGATATTACACACAGGATAACAAAATTTATGGAGCGATATCTATAAAGTCGAATCTAAATATTAAAATAACGAAGAAAATTTATATAAGAAATATTGTTTGAATCTTATTTTTCAAATTATACATTTTCTATCTATTTCGTATTTATCCCCCATTTTTCATAAACAAGATATTACAAAATTTGAAGAAAGATATTACAACTTCGGAAAGATACGAACACAAATTAGTGAGAAAGCCCATAGAGCTAATTTTCTCGACATTCGGAGCGCCGACTCCTGAATATCATAGGCACGTACAATTTCGCGATGGTTTTCCTGTCGATTACACTAGAATTCATGACGATTTTGGACTAGGACAAGAGCGGCAGCGTTTCATAGCAAATCGGGCAGCGCAACATCTCGCAATGGCGCGAGGCTGGTTGCATATTTAAGGGGCGAGCTTGTTAATGCGACAGGAGCGCCACAGCCGGTGAATCACGGGCCACCGCACCCAACGGTGCGAATAGGGCTTAACGCGGAACGAGCGGAGGAAACGTGGAGCAAAACAGGAAGCAGCCGTTTCCATGGACACGCCACTGGTATTGGCTTAGAATCGGCTTTTCTCCGGCTGCATTTTCATACCTCGCGTATGCTTTGTCACGCATAAAGGCGAGATCTACCTCTCATGTACGTATTGAATATGGTCAAGCCCCGGTCGTGTTTCAGAAACTGGCGAGAAAACGAAAGCTCTCGACTAATTACAATGCTAGAAATTCTGTAATATAGCTGGAATTCTACGCGTAACAGACCACCGATTCCACATCCGAGGATAATAACTTGTGCTCGATTCCGGGAGGGGAAAAAACAAAAGAGAAAATTGCTACACTATCTCTATTCCGAGCCACCGCCGTCTTGGCGGAATCTCCGTAAGAAAGTTAGAAACATAATCTCGACGAAGCTGAAGGCAGCCGTGCGAACGTGCTGCGTGAACACCACAACAAGAGTTTAGGAATTTTACGCACACCGAATATCCTCTCTTGTTTATTACTTCCGTTTTATCGGGTACACCTGTTTTTCCACAGTTAATGGGATCTACTTGTGCTATAAGTTTCATACAAGACATCGTTTCCCAAGTTATTCGGGCTACGTGTAGGATATGAAGAGAACATGGAGGTTAAAAGTATCTGGCGGTTTTGGTATAGCAGATTGAGTTCTTCCTTACCAAGCTGTGACCTAGAGTCTGATTCTTTACGAGTCAAAGAATTTTCTATCGCCTTTTAGTTCACATTCTTGGTAACTAGAATAGTAATAGAAGCTTAGCTGCGACGTAGCGTTATTAACAATTCGTGACATCAACAGAAAACGGTAGGGAAATAAAAAAAAAAGCAACAGTCAAGAATAGAATTCTTTCCAGTAAATACAGAATTTCCTTCGTTTTTCTCGTAACCTTTACTTTCTGCCTTGATTTCGTAAAACTGTGCGTGACAGTGCGGATATACAAGTATGAAAGTATCAGCGGAGAGAAATTCTCTGTATAAAACTGAGATTTCTCAAGTTTCTTAAAATAACTCCAAAAATTTCTCTTCGCGGGAAGAAGCACTTGCAGAAAGAACATTATATATGTAATATGAAAAACAAGAGGAAAGGGAACAAGTATTCTTGCCCGAAAATACACCGCTGTATGCGTTCCTGTAAGTTCTCAAACAGAGCTGCAGTGCTACGCAAATTTGCTGTAAGCTGTCTCTCTTCGAGGGCGAAGTTGTGCATCAAAAATACTTTGGAAAGAAACAGAGGAAACATGGTGTAAAGCTGGTAACTTGGACCAACCGCTGCGACGAGAAAGGGAAAATAATCTCTTCGTAAATAACCAGATCCTCTCTCCTGTATCTTTGAAACTCGACGTTTCAAACAGAGGAAAGGTGAGTTTCCAGGAATCTGGTGGTCCAAAAACAGAATCATAAAGCATGTCGCGTGGCCGTACGCTCGAAACAATCGCGGCCAGCTGAATTCGAGGATTAATGGGAGCCGATGAAACATCGAAACCGCGAACAACGGCGCATGAAATATAAATTCCGTATCAACGGGAAGCCAGGAGAAGCAGCGGCGAGTGAATCGGAGCGTCTTCGCAACGGGATTATTCCCGGCACAATGAATTGCACAGCGAATTGAGAGAATCCCCCTTTTGAACTTCGTTGCATCGTACGAATGCGAGAACAAAGGGACATCTCTGCACAAAGGAGCCTGCAGAGAGCACCTGAGAACACCAGATCCGCCCCCTCTCTTTCTCTCTGTATCTGCCTTCGTTTCAAACGTCTCGGGGTGTCTTACGGAGGAAAAATATTTATCTTCTACTCGCTGAATGGCCGGAAACATCCGGTCAAAATCGATTAATAAGAGCGAGGGATAGAGACTTCCGTATTCATCTCGTTGTTCTTGCGACGAGTCTTCCTTTGAAAAAGAAGCACCTCGTTTATTTGACGAAACGTATCGTTTTACTTCTTAAAATTTCTACATTCTGAATAATATTGCCCATCGTGGAAATATGTTAATTAACAAGGCAATATAAATTTAGGAATATCTCAAGGTTCCTCGAAGCTGCTGGAAAATGGACGCAAAACGTGATTTACGGAACTCTGTATTTTATACTTCTCCGAATAATCGTGCAGGGATAATTCTGCTTGAGATATTTAAGCAAATGGTTGAGGATCTATTAGATCCAGAACGGAGGAACGTTCAAGGCGTAGAATAAAGAATCTATCGAAGAGAACGTTCCGAGGTGAGAACAGAACAAATGGAGTCGAGGATGATTAGAGATCTAATGGAGTTACAACTTCTTCAATTTGAAATCTAAAAGCTCTGAAAGGTGTAAAAATCGGACGATGGAACTTTAATTCTGCTGTGGAAATTTAATTCGACACGATTTTATTAACGCCACTACGTCAAAATATATCGTTAGCAGAGTGTATTTTGAATTTACGAATGAATTATAGTCGCATCGCGAACAAGTACGATCTCGAATGGTTTTCGCCAGGGAAACAAACATGATTAAAACGAACGCGACGCCGACTCGATGGAATGAACATTCCGAAATGCTATAGCCAGCCGCTGCCTAGTAAGCCAGAATATCCCTGCCGTGTGTTTCACGATATCGAATAAGAGCGGCCGAGAATTCGTATAAAATATTGCGGACGTTTTATATGAGTTCAGCTATCAGACAGGCGGCAGACGTAATATACGCAGGAGACGCTTTAAAAATGCACATCGGTATCGTAGCAGATAAATCCGGAATGCAATAGACGAAAAATAAATACCGTATACTCCTGTTGTCTATGAAATATCAATTTAAGAAATCGCGACGTTTCATACACCGTGGAAACAGAGCACAAATTGCATTCCATCCGAGCGTTGTCTTTAAAAATTCCCTCGCAGATATTCAGTACCATGGGATTAAACGAAACATAGGATTAAATCAAATTGGTATTACTTCGTTATAATATCCACGTTGCGTTTCATTATACGATATGATGTTGCAAGAACGTTGCGTTGCTGACAGACTTTGATTCGTGATATGCCGAATAATAAAATGATAATTAACACAATAATAATTTAACTGTATAATTACACCCACTTAAAAAGCTTTTATTCTTAATTCTTTCAAAAAACTAACTTGTGAACGCATTTTTTCCAACGATCTACTCTTGTTCACGTACTTACATTTTCTATCTCTTTGCTCTTCTAGCTCTTTTTTTCGTTCTTTTTTTCTCTTTTTTATTCCTAATTGTTAAAAGCAAATAGTCCCACCTCTCTTACGATAACTAAATTTTCGCTTTACTCCGCCAAATTTCTCTTACAACAACCCCAAGAGGTACTGCGAACAACCTACACGATAACGTTCGGTTAATAACTAACACTTAACGTCCTTTCCACGAGATTTCTTTGGAACGTCGGAGATAATGGGAAGAAGAAACGAAGAACGGAAGTGGCGTGTGGTATGTAGTGAGAAAAATTGTCTAGCAAAGGGATGAGCTGGAAGTTTGAGCACGGGCGTCCCGCAAAATTAGTTTCGTTCAAGAAAAATGAACCGTGCTCTCTGCTCTGTAACGGCTCTACCGTCTACAGTTTCTATAGCTATGGTTGGTTAAGCCATCGCAAAAGCGTGTAGGAGAATGCCGATCGATACATACGACAGAGGACGATTCGATTCCGAAACGGTATCAGTCGTCCCACGGTTATCGTAATTAACCAATTAAAACTTCCGGACGCGCAATTTCCGAAATAATAACCGGCCGTTCCGCGTTGTGATTATATTCGACAGTTCGATTAATGCTCTAATTAAGCGGTCAACAACACGTCAAATGTAACAAAGCCGCCATCAGTTCGACTTCGCGATTCCACTTTGACTCCATCCGAGAACAGTTGGAAAATACGTCAAAGTTTCGACTCTTAGTCAGTTCGTAGGCGATGGACGAAGCCTATAGTTGCTTGCAGCGTATTCAAAAGATGCAACTGGAGCGCTGAAATTCCTTGCGAATATTAACAAGCAGCGTTAGAAATATTTTACACCTCGTAGATAATTTTCATTATTTTCATCGAGTTGAAAATTAATCAACGCCTTCTTGTGTTCTGCCAGAGATCCAGGGAATATAACACCTGCGAAATTGATTTAATTTCTAATTTGCTTCCCAATCCGTTGCTCGTTAAGAATTCAATGAAGCTGACAATAATTCATTCATCATCGGTTCTAAATTATTTGGTAAAAGAAGCCTGTGCAGTGGTGTGCAAAAGTGTTGGAACCATTCAATTAACTTCTAAAATGAAAACTATATTTGTGGTGTTATTTTAATTCTGTCCTTACTTCCAGAATGTTTTCAATTAATTTCGCATAAGTAATGTTTTATGGAACCCTCTTTCCTCGTTGAATAATTCTTCGGTAATCTCTTCTCATACGTATTATCCATTATTCTCATTTCTGCCTTCAGTCTCTTAATATTTCTCGACATTCGAGTTTTCACTACTTAAATCATTCCACATATGTATATTTTGTAACGTTCAATCCAGAACTATCCATTGGATGATTTCTGAGAAATAGCTTCTGTACAGTTCTACGTATAAATATTTCCTAAAATTATTCATAGAAGAAACACGCGTTTATCACTTGTCGAAATAAAATACATGAAGAACCAGAATGGAATATCACGAGTTGAATCAGTAGCGGATCTTGGACGACACGCGAGCCAGCAAATTCGGTTTATTCGGATATGAGCAATAACCGCGCATTTCCATGGGCCGGGGCCAGCTTTCCTATCATTTTAAATCCGATTGCTCGTATCCACGCTCATGTCGACCAAGACTGCTCGGAAGAGCAAATATCATTCGAAGAGGATCAGATTTCGCGTTCTCCGGACAGCCTGCGTCCGATACATACAGGCTTATTCTCCTTTTTATTCGTGCCACGCGAACGCTTCAACCCTCGCGATAAGCCCGGATCATACGCTCCCTTTTTCCGATGAACCACGATAATTTTATGACTTTCCCCAGCGACTTCCTGTCGTTGCAACGACGATATTCAGACCATTTGGGACGCGTCCTTGCGGATTGACAAATTTTCTTGGTCGATTCTCTCGGGTTTAATTCAAGAGGAGAGATAATGGATAAGCAACAAGCAATTCTCTGTTAAATTGGAAAAGTTAAAGTCGTTGTGTAGATGAAATCGAAAACAAAGTTGCAAGTGAATATATGTCATGTGGGTTGAAGGTGTGATATCGGTGGAATTAACTCCGAATGAACACTCTGTGTAGGTGTTATATAAAAGACTGAAATTTCTTTGCAATGGGACAAAAATATCATGATTATGTTAATAAAATTTCCAACCGTTCTGAAAATCTACTTATAATTATTTATTAATATAATAAAATAATAAAAATATTTATAAATATTTATGGCACGTTGTTTTAAATCGTAGAGACCTCGATTGCATCTCTGACGTGTATAGTGGACTTCTGTAAATGTATCTGATATGATATGATATAAATGACGCTGATATATGTTTTTTTACCTCGAGAACACAATAATGTTAAATTCATGCAATTTTATTTCACTATCTCAATGTGTTAAGTAATTCGTCCATTTGTATTTCCTTAATGGATGATCTCTTTCTTCCTGCTACTGAGATCAAGTCGAATCACATCGATTTCCCAAAAAATCTCGTATATCCTTGACAAGCAGAAGAGCCATAAACGCCACACTGTACACGCGAATGTGCTCGAATCACACTTCGTAGATACATTAACGCCTCGAGTAGAAGCAAAATCTGGTTAGCAACAGCCAGGAGTGCAAAAGCCCTGGGAAGCTCCGGGAAACTTCTTGTCCTATTCTGAATAGTTACCATGATTGTACGAACACATACACGTCGGTGTGCACGTCTATATACACATATACGTAGGAATAAAACGTTTCAACGTTGAATGGTAACGAAACGACGAACGAAAATTTACGACACATCCATTGTTTCTCTGTATCCCGGGTTGAATTTCAATATTTTATTATCAGCACACAGAGAAGCCGGTTGGTTATTGTTAAAGGGAAAATAAATCGTCGTTGAAACGAGATTGCTTTTGATAACAGCGTTGCAGGTGCGCGGCAACGTTCGAGATTTGAACTTATGAATTTTCCTGGTTTCATTAGCCAAGTAAATCCGACCGATATTCTCGACATTCTCGCTAATGTGCACGGTTAGCTAGAATACGCGATGCCAATATAGCCGCAGTTCTTACTCGAAAACCGCCGATGATATTATTAAATTACAACTCGCCGAAAAACGCAAAAAAACTCGATATCGCGTTTCGTTGGTGGAATATCGCGTGCATCGTTCGCGTAATACCGTTGCAACATGTCTGCCATTATTATGTAATGAATATTTAATAATATAGATACACACGATGTTACGTTGTATCAGTTTCAGGGGAGGGCAGATTTCCAGTCGTAAACGATTTAATTAAGCGATCCTATCTCGGCCGCGAACTACTTTCACATAAATTATCGTTGCCGAATTTTCTCGTTAATCCATAATAAATAGCACACACGAAACAAATAACAGTATTTTGCTCGATTAACATGTTGCGGCTTTGCGTTTGATCGGAATTAGCGCACGAATTTCACTAGAAATGCTCGGTTCTATTCGTGACATAGGTTGGTTGGTTCATACTACAGCGAATTTCCATTTTTTATGTTTTGGGAATTAGTTGATGGAGTTAGAAACAGTCGATATATTTTGCTGTTCGTTATTTCTTATGAACTTTTTCAAAAAGAAAATGTCGTTTGATAGACGATACTTTTAATTGGACATGAAATGCATCGTTTGATTCTGATGCAGTCTTCGAATTTTTATATCCAAGTCTCGGTCTTTTTTCAATAAATAAGAAGGCTTTTAATGTTTTATAATACATAAAAATATTAGATTGTAACATAAGTTTATTTTTGTGTAATCCCTTAATATTTAGTCAGCGGTGGAAATTAGACGAATATATATTGCAAGGTAATACACATATCTTTTAATCTTTCTTAAACCCCGTTATTACTCTTTTGAATAAATCAACGTTTTGAATATGTAATCTTCTGCTTTCTTTTTTCTTCTTTCTTTGAAAGATATATAAGTACTCTGTGCATGTAATAAGTGAAAATTACTGCAAATGGTTTCGGTGTTCGAGTAGGCGCACTCTAGAGAATTTCTCTAAAAGAAGTCGTAGCGAAACGACGTGTAGGAATTAGTATACTGTGCAAATTGGCGAGCCAATTTACATTTGTAGAACGAACTTCGCGATGTGTACACCTACTCTCTTGTGTCCGCTTCAAACGAACTGTCGTTTGCTTATTTCCCCTATCGGTGGCGATGGTTCGTTAACCCTTTCACCAAGCTTTTGTTGTCACGAATGTAAAAGCTCGAGATTATATGGCAAAACACTTGTACCTTTATATTATGCACATAAGCTTCTGCATACTTTTTTTATGCTTGTTAAAAATACGCGGGAATGTTATAAAAATCGCTTGAAATTATTTTCAAAAGCTGGCATCAAGATAGCAAGCAATTGTACAAAATAACGGCGAACGCGTAATAGAATGAAATAAATTTTAATTTCGTATCTTTTTACCATTTGTTCTAAAAGGTAAATTATGTATCATAATTATCATATTAATTTAATGAAAATTGTCCAATTACAATAGACTATTGTAAGCTTAAAATATACATGAATTCTCTTACTATCTGATTTTATATTTTACCGTTTAATATTGTCGTTAAATGAGCAATTGAATAATTTTTTGTCTATTATATAAATCAAATATACAATTTGATCTTATTTATATGGAATGGAATTACTAGTATTGATTCACATTAAACACGTCAAATTTTGCGCTTTCAAAGGATCAGTAGTGCTGATAGAATATATCATAATGGAATAACAGAGGCGTATGAAATTTATCGAAACATCCGAAAGGACTTGTTTTATGGCTGCACCGCAATACAGTTGAACAAACAGGGGGATCAAAAAAATTTATGGAAGCCCTCCATTTTACGAGCAAATTAAACGTTTCTTGGAATCGGGAGGGCGTCGAAAGAATAGAATCGACAAGCATAATGCTGGTGGCAATTCTATAACGTGTTCGTAACAATCGTCGTTTGTATTTTTTACAAAGAAATTTATAATGATCTGATAATGACGAATTTGAAAATCAACTTACAACGAAAATGACATAATCGTTACTAAAATTTCCGATTTGTTCTATATTCGCAGGACTTATCGTGAAATGCGTAACCGTTCGATTAATTATACTAATACAATACAGTAGGTATATTCCCATAATACTCACACCGTTATAATCGAATGCTAATGCGTTTCTATGATTTTTGTTCGACTAGTTGGTTTCGAAGTTTATAGGCAAAATAACATGCCGGAAATTTCCCTTGAAACACACAAATCCACTTTCGAAAATTCATCGACGGAACAATGACGTGATCGTATTTCATAACCGTTCCGACGTTTCATTTGCATCCCTCGAAACGCTACACATCTAGAAACTTGCGTATTTGACTCCATCTCAAGTAGAGATTGAGAATACATTCAGTGACAAATATGAGCCTCGAAGTCTCACAAAACGTATTAATTTCAATATCAAAAAGTTCAAATAACTATAAACTCGAGTGCAACAATTGTACAACTTGTCCAACAATTTCCCCTCAGAATTATACATGCAATTATAACTACAAATCCATAACATTGCATTGTTTCTACAAATTAGAAGAATCAATTCTAACGTCTACCGGTCTTTTACACGCCGACAAAACCGAGAACAAACTTTAAAGCCCTCGAATCGTGAATCAACCAACCAGATAAGGAAACCCATAATTTCTCCGAAATTTTCATCCAACACGACGACCACCTTCACGATGCACGATCCAACACCTATCCTTCATCCGCAGCCGCAATCATGCCTGGTGATGGTCAAACACGGTGATTCCGACGCGGTGCGTTAATCAAGGGTCCAACTAGCGTCTGATACGATAAAATCGGAGCTAGAGCCTAAGCGGAGGCGTTTCTCTCTCGGCTGATGTTATCGATTCGAGCAGCCGACGGTGCGCTTCTAGCTGCCATCGCGACAGCCGTTTATGTACACGTTTCCCGCGATATGACAAACAGCATGACGCCGTGGCGGCCATAGTGTACGCGGCTCGTTGATACGCCGTGAAATGTCAGGCCAGCTTTTCGTGTGTCCATGCGCACGGCCAGATGAACGAGCTTCGAGGACGTGAGGACTCGAAACACTTAGATAATTATTATTACAGTGACTCATGAAAGTACACTCCTCGTCAAAGAGATAGCCCAGGTGAGCTAGCTTTAATTTCTCAATGACGCGTGTAAAATTTTTCGTCTGTAACGTATAATATCAAAACATTATGAGTTCAGGATATGCGGTTCGTTGAAAATAATTAAAAATATTATGAGGTTTAATGTGTAACAAAACAAAATTGTTTTATTTTAAGAACGAAATGATGGCACATGTACAATAAAAAAATAATAATCAACATAAATTATAACTAACAATAATTACTTATCAAACGTATATACTTATTTAATAATGGGTACACCTCCCTTTATTTTCTGTTACTTCTATTGTACGATTTGGTACCGATTTATATAGTTTCTGGATGTAATTTTGACTTAACGATCCCATTCGCGTACAATTGCATTTTTTAATTGTTGTACCTATTGATACTGCTTTCCATTCGCGTATATGCCGTGAACAAGTTCTTTTCAATAATATTAAAGTCGTATCTCAAAGTATCTCTTTGACGAGGAGTGTACTTTCAGCTTACCATAGAGAATTTGTATTCTGTATCGTGCGTGTTATATGAAATATTTCCAAGTTTCATTAGGGCTGTAACGAGACACGACTGTCGTGATTAGATCGCGGATATTTATGGAAATTCATATTTTTAGAAATGTAACACGAACAGCGAGATGATGACTAGGTAGATGATAGTTTTATTTTATCAAATAATCGTGCCGTATGTATCGTATCGTTTGCATTATAGATATAATGAAAAGGGATAGAAATGTTTACAGGTGTTCGAATACTGTCGCGTGCCACTGTACGTTCAGACAGCTGTCCGATAAAAAGAATCATGGCTTCCGTGCAAAAAACGACACTATGTAGTATATCGTTCGATGGAAAGAGATCTTTTCGAACTTCGTGCCCTTTTACCGCAGCTGTTTCAAGGCTGATGGAGCAGAGCTTTCCACCGAATGGGAATACTTCGATGCTGTGTTTTAAGATGTTTGAACGCGGAAGTTGTTCGGGCAGTTTTGAGTTGAATTTTTCTGGATTTATTAGGTCATCCAATGAGTTCGTGCAGTTAGCAGAAATTTTCTGCTAATATCCGTGCCTTCTTCTTGAAATATCAATGAATCGATATTGAAATATTCATTATCAATTTTGATAAAATTTATTTTTAGAGGTCACGAATTCTATTTTCTTCCAGGATGGCCAGTAAGTGCCGATCTTCAAGATCAAAATTTATTTGCTGCAGAAAATCGAGTCAATTTACGCAACTACAACAGAATGAAATACTTTCACCGTAAATAAATTTTCGATATATGTAAATTAAAATACCGGCTCTCGATTAAACACGAACAAATGTTACGGGAGATGTGTTAAAACTCATCGCGGTACGAATTTATTGGACAAACTAACGTGTTAAGGATTTAGTTTGTCGTAAAATTATCCTGCTCTGGGTCAAATTCGATTTTGAATGATCAATTTCTGGTAGAACTGAGACGAATTAAACTGACTGATCGTTCAAATGATCTCGTGCGTCACGAGGATCGTGAAAGCCTCGAAAAAATAATAACCATGCAGTTCGATGAAGAAACGCGATCGCGAATTTCTCAAGCAAAGTGAAACGACGGACGGTTTATGGTAAGAGGTTCTACTGGCCTGTTTTATTGTTATAGAGGTCTCTTAACTGCGGCATTCCTCAGGCGCAATCCTAATCCTCGAGACGCATGCGGCAGCACGGGTTATGAGAATGAAACCGAAGTATGCTTATTCCATTAGCTAATGGTCATTTCTGAATTATTCATAAAATAATAAACGAATTTTATTTAATTTTTATATTAATACAGTCGGCTTCGTTCTGGATATTATATAAAATTACCAAATACCTTTCAATTCCCTGAATGATTCGATGAGATTATATCGCAGAGAGGACTTCGTAGTTGCGGTTCAGCGCCACAGGAATATTAATAATTGCGTCCATTAGAGGTCGCTACTAAATATCTCGAAAAGCGAGTGAATTTCTGTTTCCGATTGAAATTACTTCCACATAATAGAATATCCAAAATAGAATATCGTGTCTTATTTTCCGTCTTTTACTATACTTTCTATGTTTTCTATATTCCATTTTGTTTCTTATTTTGTTACGTTCGTCTCCTTATTATATCTCCCAAGTTTTAATTAAGGCTACTTTGTAATAATTCAAAAATAATTAAACCGTCCAATGGTAAATGAAAAGGTCGAAAAGGTTCAGAAGCCAACAATAACTGGAAAACGTAAACTCTAAAATTGAACAGGAACCAAGTAACAAAGCATTCTCGGAAGTTTCTGCACGAGCAGACACTTTCAACAAGCTGGGACTTGGAAGCTGAGTCGATCTATTTGCAGTGTCGCTCGATTAAATCGCATCCTTCCGGGGGTAATTATAATTCATTAAAAGGGAGGAGCTAAAAGGAATTAAACCGGTCGTTCGTGTCTCACGGTTAATTAAAAAAGGAGAAGCGTAAACGGTGTTGATGAAACAGAGAACGCGGGCGGCGTTCAGCCCAGAGCACGAAGGTCCACTTTAAATTAATTGAAGCACGTAATTTCGTAACTGCGCCGAGTCTTTTACAGGCTACGTATGCAATTATTTTGTAGCTTATTTTTTAAAACACTACCGGTTATCTCTTCATGCCCCTCGCTTTTTTTCCATCCCGTGAGGCCATAAGATCTTTGGGCTATGCTAAATGTTTTCGTAATTACGTGTAGATTACATCATCTGCCAGCATTTCTTGGTCCATTTGCGACCCAACACCCATCCGCCTCTTTCCTTTAATTAAACATTTGCATCGAGAGTAGAGTGAAATACTTGACGTCTACCCTAGAAAATTGCAAAGAAGCAATTATACGTTCCTTCCAGAGGAGTGAAAATTAATTAAAAATCTAATTAAAGTGCCTTTAAAGGTAACAATTCCTTGAAAGAGTCAAACGATAACAATAAACGGCAACTATATTTCGTCCGCGAAATTCCATCCCTCTCGCTACCACTGGGTATCATATTGGTTCACCTGATCGGATATCCTTCCTCCACGTGACAAATGTTCCCATCAGACGCTACGTTACGCCACTACATTTGCCTCGCATCTGAAATGAAGCCCGCAGAACGGACGCGAGGGAAAAAAGAGGTCGCGGAACGCGAAACGCGTTACATCGATCCAACCATTTTGCACGAGGCAGAAGGCGAGACCGACCGGCTCGTGTCGAATGTCACGCTGGCATCCCATGGAACATGCTCGAATATCAATAAAGCAACGCTCGAGTGTAATCATATTTCACCGGCTGACAGAAAGAACGAATTCGAATCGAGGATTCGCGACCTGTGTCCCCTTTCTTCCTCAACTCCTGTGTATTTCTATTCATTTTGCTTCTTTGAAATCCGACAAATATAGCGAGGATGATAGACGTCGGTCGGATAACGCGTCCGAGCCGCAACCTCCATCCCGATATTCTCGAATGTGACACATCTAGGCGGTGAACAAGCTTTAGAAAAGGGAGCACGAAGAGAAAGTAAAGAGGTGGTATCGTCTGAAAATCGACGGGGTTGGATCGAAGAATGAATCTTCTCGTCAATTTCCACGGCGAATGTTTCGAATTTCCTCTTCCACCGCGGAGTCGAAGAATAGAATATTCGATGGGATTGCGCGGCCTAATTTTCCATGGGAGGGGGGTCCTCTTTATACCTGACAGGGCGAAATTCATGAATGTTCGATTACTTGATTGGATCTCGTGGAGATAGTAGCGGAGATTACGGGGAATCAGAATTCGCAATTTTCTGTCAGAGAAGATTGCATTATACTGTCCCGAAATAATTTATTCCACGGTGTTGTTCAGTCGTTGGAGATCAGGATCTTCCGAGTTACGTTTGAAATAGGGTATTCGTTTAAGATAGAAATTTGAATTCTTAGTTAATAACACTGATAAAATTCAATTCACAAATTGCAGCGAAGAAAATTAGAACAGACAAATTGAAGTGCTCGATTAAGGAACAAACAACGGAGTAATGTATAAAATTTGAATTCTCTATTCTAGCTATGCTGTCGAGAAAATCCAATGATATAAATTGACTTAAAAAATTACAGATTAATTATTGCGTTAACGCGTTCATACTTCGTGAGATAATCAACGTAATCCAAATCCCCGTACATTGTTTGCAACTTAACAATTCCAACCAGGAATTAAATCATCGCTGTCTGACAGAAGCTCGTCCTGTTCTTCTGCGAGACGTCTCGCCAAGAAAATCAACACACAGAGCTGTGCTTAATCCCACACCATTGCGAGCCTTAACAAACCGTGTCGCTACTCACACAGCTTCGTCACTGAAGCATAATAATCCACGCACTGGTTCGACAGATACGGATCTATTCTACTTAATCTCGGCAGCGAGGTGTGTAGTTATCGTGCCGCTAATTATTGACACGTACTACTTAATCTATACTACGAACTCCTGCGCGCGCCTGTTAATTACACGACCTGCGCTGCTTAATTCTCGATATTATACGCATTAAGACGTCGCGCCGGCCGACTAATTACCGAGTCGCGCCACTTGATACGAAAGTTACGAGGTCACGATCGAATCTGCCGACTAAGTGCCGGCCTATACCACTTAATCCCGGTATCTTAGCCTGCTTAGGTGTTGCTCTCCGCCACTTCATTCAGCCGCTTAAACACGCCCGTCGTCGTTCTGCAAACATTCGCACGGCTCGCGTGTTCACCTGGCATGTTCCACGCGCGCCCTTTATGCTCATTACCAGTTATTCCCGTGGCGACCCGATTATGCGAAAAGAGGCGGCCACACGTTCGAGAAAGAGAAAGAAAAATTGCAGAAAAGAAAGCTTGCAAGTAGAGGATGATAACGTTACATCGCGAATCTTCAGTGGTCAGTGCAAACGCGATAAGCGTATTACCTTTCTCCGAAGCTTGCTTTGCTGAAAACCACGTTCTTTTCTGGCTTCACTAGATACGGAAACAGACGTAGAGGCTGAAGGAACCCAGCCAGAGCTCTCAGGCAGCGAATGCGAATCTCTGAGTAAAACGATACCGCTTTTTCCTTTCTAGTGATACGATAGGATCTCTTTTACGAATCTGGAATCATAGTAATGTTATATCGTTGAATGTGAACACTGGGGATTATCAAAAGTAATGAATGTGTTTGCTAAATCCATAAACTATTAATTAATTGACGATATTAGTACATTGGTGACTAGTCGTTATAGTAGTCAGCTATTTTTTCTACGTTGTATACTTTTCGTATAAAATGAGAGATACACACAGTAGCAGATGCGTTAACTGGTCAAACTTGTCGAGATGATTACACTCGTGTCTCTCAAAAGAAAGATACTTGGAATTTCCTAAAAATACCTCTTTCTTTCTCTCTCTCACCGAGTAAACAGTTAAATTTGCTCATCAAATCTACTCATATTTCGTCAGTCAAGTTATAATCAACTAATGTAGTGAAACAAAAAATGTAATAGCACGAGTCAAAAGATAACTAAAAACCTAACAAATAGCTTCAAAAGAACCATTAAATCGCGTGTTTGGCGTAAACAAACTTCGTTCCAACGTTCTTAACAGGCTCGTCCCAGTTAATCAGAAAATTGGCTACAAATTGGTACAGCATCCACGCGATTAAAGCCATTCACGCGATAAATAACTCGCGTCCAAAACCAACCAATAGCTACCCTTTGTTTCTATGCGTGTTTCATCATTGCTGTAGGGTACAGTATTCATTTGTTTCGAAGATAATGCGTCGATCGCGAGGTCAATGGTACCACCGCCGCGAGCGCAACGTGAAACGATGATTTGTCATTTCGTACGCTCGTCTTTAATCGTAGAATGCTTGCATCTGGGTCACTGGAGGACAACTGGAAACTCGTTTTCCCGACAACGACGACGAGTACAGCGTCTTCGTTTTGTTTTATTTCATGTATTTCTTTCCTGTTCCTCCACTTCATTTCTTTTCGTTTTTATTTTCGGAACAACTGGTTAAGTAGGAGGGTTTTCATGCGGACCGCGGAGCACAGAGGCGGCATTTCGTCCGAGAAACGAGCTTTCAGAAAACGCGCATTTCCGTATGGTATTGCACTGTTCGAGAGACGCGTGACTTTCCCGGCTCGTCGGGAAAATCAACTCTCGGAATTCCTAGCCGAACGTCGCGATGGAATTTTCGAGAAATTAATTGTCGTATATAGAGCGTTGGAGAAGGAACGTTCGAAACTTAGAGTGGTCGTAATAAGCGCCATGAAAGAAATACTTCTTCTAAAATATAATTTTGCATCGGCCTTGCAAAGGCTGTAAAAAATTGCCTATAAGGAAAACGCAGTTAAATTACAGCAGCGAATAGAAATTGTGACAAATGGAAAAAAAGTTCTGTGAATAGAGCATTGGAAAATTTATATATGTTAACTATCTGTAGTCAAATAGAAACATGTTGGGAACTATTAAAAATGTCCGTGCTTATTTTTAAGCTATTTAAATATACGCACTATCAGTTTTCAAGTTTGAATTTTCTGAGAACAAAGTAAAGATAAAATAAATCGGAAACCGTAAAATTCTGTCGAAGTCCCGACAGTTGTTATCTTTTCCCATAGTTAGAATAACCGGTTTAAACTAAATACATTACCATTTACAACTTTCAAAGTAAAACATAAATCGCGATTATTTTCTAGAAAATACGTTCTCCGAGGACGATGCCTTTTGGATCGGTTTTCTGAATTTTGCATGTGGTCCGCGGCACTCGGCCGCATAAACATGCAGGTGTGCATTACGCGAGTCGCTGCTTTTGAAGGAGACGGCCCATAAATCTTAAGTTCGTTCCTTCATCCGAGCCGAGGGACTCGCAAAATATAAATCATCATTCCGGATTACGTGACTGACAAGTTTCCACCAGAAAGTTCTTAGCCTTTCAACGCGCTTCCTACAATACTATCTCATTGACGTATATTAACATACAAAAAATCATGTATCTCTTACTCCAACATCTCTTAGTAACTTCAAACACAAGCGTCTCTTGTTGTCATTGCAAAACAATTATTCCAGTACTCAAAAGTTACATATACCATTCCATCGATGATACTGTGGAGGAAGCGTTAGTTTGCGTTGCCTTGAAAGTTAAGGAGCATTAAACCACGAGCCATTAGCTCACAAGGATAGTAGAAGATCTTAACTTAGTTCAGATTTAGTATTGGTTCTTCGCCATAGGTTTCTTCGCTCAAGATACTTAACATTTTTCGAAATATACCTATTTAATACGTCATACCCGAATTTGTTATATTGTTCGTTATTTAAACTCTAAATTGAATATACTGATTAAATTTTCTAAAACTGTCATCGCCAGATCTTTTTCTAAAAAATGGTTATTCTTCTTTCAGGCGAATTATGATATATTTATCCAAATTAATGAGAAATCGGCATCGCCAGTAAAAGTTTCGTATTTTTCTCTGTTTCAGTCCCGATATCGCACATCGTGGCGCTTGTCGGTGATCCAACGTACCTTCCCTGCGACATATCAACCACTCACGAAGGGGATTCTGTACACCTAGTACTGTGGTACCGCGAGGACCTCGGTACATCCGTTTACAGGTAAGAAGCAAATCAATTTGTACACAATCCTTTATGTGTACGATCAAATAGCCGTGGATCGTTTCTCTATCTGACTACTACAGCCTGGTAAACCAGGTCGTCAACGAGGCGCAAGGTTAGTGTGGCCGATATCGAGCGAGGCAAGCAGCAGCCTGGTCGCGACAGAAAATTTATTCTACGTCGAACGAGTCGCGACGGTCAACCGGAGTTTCTCCTTCAATGATTCGCCGATGTGACTTCATTGATTATGTTTTAAAGTTAAAGCTGCCGTTCGTTTAACAGCATAACGTATAAATGACATGAAAACGACATAAACGTGTTTGCATTTTCAACTTTCTTATACAATTGAACTGATATTATTATATTTAACGAGTCACAAGTTGGAATTAATCAATTCCCTTGCATAGAAGAAGTACATTTCATAAATAAAATTTACATTATGCTCGAAATATCTATACTCTATGCGCCACAGTTTTTCTCAATAGTTCTTATTTTGCAGCCATTAATTTTCTCTATTAAAATTTTCTACCTCTATCGAAAAGATAATAAATACATCCATACGATGCCTCTTCGTCACCGCAGTTAAATCCTATGTTCTAAATAGTACTAGAAAATTCATTATACGTATTTAGAAACGAATGAGGGGCGCTCGCGTTATAGTTTATATGCATAAGTCCGTTTTTATCGCGACTCTGCCGTGCGCTGCTTTTCAAATACGTCCACCTTTTGTACGAAGAAACTCGTCGCACTAACGCCAAAACTAATGGGAATCTTAAAACGCGCACGTCTGACGTTTACATTTAAAACTGTCTGATTCATTCGCGCTACCTCACGGTAGTTTAATTTATTCAGCATGATACTCTGGGCATACGTCTATCTGCTTGTGACATTAATTAAAATAATTATGATAAAACTTCGGCACCGTTTTCTACACTCGTCTTCAGTGCTCTGCAAACTCTTCATACAAAATCTGGTGTCCTGTGTCTCGCTCGAATAAACGGATCATTGTTAAAAGACCACTACCATTGTTAGATAACGTTCCTACTATATTATCACAAAGACGGAACGTCGTATCTAGAACCTTAATTTTGCACGAATAAATGATATATAAATTTGAGGATTGATTCGAAGGAAATGCGTGTAGACTGGTATGTATAATACACGTGAAATACAGTTGCGTGTGTGGTAAAAATGTGCTTATGAAATCTTTAAAAACGTAGAGCGATTTGCTGGAGACTTCAATATGAGTCGTCGTATGGGAACAGCCGTTTCTTTTTTTTTTTATAATAATTAATAAGTCACTGTTACTGTTTTCTCATTCAATCGTTTTTCTTTCAAATTGTCGTATTTTCATTTAGTGTCGATGCGAGGGATCGGGATTTTGGTATTGCCGAACGATGGTCGGACGACACTGTGTTTTCGAATCGAGCATATTTCATGCCGGACAAGAAACCGGCCGAACTCGGCGTGGACCACATAAGGGAAGAGGACGCTGGCATCTACAGGTGTCGCGTCGATTTCCAGATCGGCCAGACGCGAAACTCCAAAGTCAATTTAACGGTGATAGGTAAGTACTTTTCATCCTTTCACTTTATATTTTTTATCCTCGATATTCGCCACTAGGCTAAATTTATATCTGATGAGGCAGATATTACTTTTGAGGATTAGAATTTCGTGGTGCAGTCAGAATTTCATAGGATCATTCAAAGTCTAACAGAATATATCAGAGTATAATAGAACGAAGTTTATACGAACTTGTTGAGGAACACATAATTTATATAATTGTAGTTGATGTAATGAGGGTCCATTGATTCCTCTCACTACCTATAATTTTTCGTCCATGTAATAGGACTTCACGTTCGGGTGAATAGATTCATTCAACAGTTCGTTTAACCAAACCGTAACTAAAATTTCATATAACTAAAATAAATGAAGTTCATAAAAACGCGATTCTATTATATTGAAAACGCAGCTGCTGGAGATACGTAGAATAAAAAGTGGAAATACTATAGCGCCGATAACAGGCACAAGGCTCGTACAGCGAAACTAGAAATACACTAATGAACGAAGCACACTAGTCACCAATCATTCGCACTCACTCATTCGATACGTTCCATTCTCGTTCTGAATGGTCCTTCAAATTATAGAGAGAATTTAGACAACACTATCGTTCAACATTCGGGCTCGATACTCGGTCACAAAATCTATTTTTAATGGTGGTAACACTGTGCGTATGGAATGAAAAAAGAGTCGATCGAAAGAGAAATACTCGTAAGTAAATAATAAAAATTAATTCGTCAAACCGCGATACTGTTTCTGTAGAGAGATTTTCTTTTCATTCCATTAGAAAAATTGCAAAAAAGGGGGAAAAGGGGAAACAAGGGTGGCTAAAACACGGTCGATACACAGCATCTGTTTATTCACGGGGACGTCATGTTGCGTGAATACCTGTAGCACGTGGAACGCGATCGAATATTCGCCAGCACATATTGTTGTCAAATGGCAAACAGAATTTCCTGTCGGTAGACAATAAAGAGATCTATCAGCTATCGTTCGAAATCGTGCTTCACGTTTGAAAATCCACGAACAATCGACACCCTACCGGATAAAGAACGTCTGTAGCGACGATACTGGCTTCGATAGAATATCGCTATTCTGCGTTTCCATAAATCCACGATGCCATTTTTCCCACTTGGTGTTCGTGAAACTCAAGATACGCGTAGTCTCGAGTTTCAGCGGGTTTTCTGCGCTTACAACTCTATCGTTCAGCTAAGTGTCAGGAAAGAAATAAACGAATAACGGTGGACGCTTTTGGCCACTAACCGAGCGTCTCCGCTAAGTGCACGCAACAACACGAAAAGAGAGATATGTATTAAGATAAAACTATGCCAGCTGTCGTGGGACAATGGCGTGTCGCGCCACGTAGTAGCATTCTCCGAGAGTTGCATGTGTTTTATCTGGCCGGCGTATCGCCGCGTTTCGAGCTTTTAACGTTCCTCGCTGTCGTAACGATCTATGCGCCAGAAATTCGGCGCATCCTAGGATCGTAGAGAATCACGTGACTTTTTGAAGCACGTGCTATTATTATGACGGTGGGAATATAATCCTTCGATATTAAAATCGATCGAGAGATCAGAATGATATACGATGAAAATTATTGACGATTTAGAAATCAGCTTAACAAGAATTTTAATCAATCTATACGTTGTCACATGATCCAACAATGATAGACATTTGGAAGGATATTTGTTAGATAATTTGATAATCAAAAACAAATCATTCACGGGAAATATATCTGAGTGTGTAAAATTTGCCTTCAAAGGAATTAGCTTTCCAGGAACTTCAGTTAAAATTTTCGAACTAAGAAAAACTAGAATCGATCAGATGAATTCTCGATAGTTCTAGTAGTCTAACCAAACACAGCCCTATTCCACTTGTTCAAAACTACTGCCAATAGTTACTCGAATCGATTAAAATATATCCTTCTTTCTTCTTTAAATCCTTAATATTTCATTACACACAATATATATGTGTTTGATCCAGTGATCAGATACGAGTTCACTTTGCTGGTCAGACCAAACGCTACGTCGTTCTACTTATCTAGATTCACTGCCAACAATTAGTCAAACCTATTATCAAGTTTCTTTTTTAAATATCCAATATTTTATATACACACGAAATGTATGTGTTTGACCTGATACTATTCGATTCTATTAAACTAACCAAACATGCTCTTATTCTACTTATTCAGATCTACCGCTGACAATTTAGCGAAACCGACTATCTTCCTTTTTTCTTTCAAATCAGCGTTCTATGTACAACATGTACACGCGATATACATGTCTGACCAGACACAATCTGATTCTACTAGTCAGACCAATTACCGGCAATGCAGCGAAACCGAACAAAGATTATCTCTCGCTATTCAAATCTCCCATTTTCCTCGCGCATATTGCATGGAACAATTCCACTAAAAACGATATTATTTTACTTGTGGCCTGGTTTGGGTATATTAACGACCATCCGTTTCCATCGAGGCACGTGATGTCCACGAGGATTGAAATCGGCCGATTAATGCTCGCGATACGCCGAACAAAGGAACGATAATATTTATCTGCTACCCGGGTAGGCCGATTCGGTCAGAATTTTACGAACGAACGGCGGTAAAAAAAAGACCGCGGGACGCGTTTAAATAAAACGCGATATCGCGTAACGTTTTATTGCGCGAATGAAATCGTTAAAGTCGTAGATATCATAGAAACGCGTGACTTGCCTTTTTCGCTCATGAACACAAGCACGATTCTTTATTCTCGTGATTTCATTAATCATTGGCGATCATTAGCACGAATATTTATAGAACGAAATAATCGGACACGTATCTATTTAGGAATTAAACATTTGTATTCTCGATACTTGTTGCATATCCATACGTTGAAGTTCGCATAGAGACGACCGCTCTAAATGATCGAACGTGGTGAGTGTTTATAAACCGCGATCCTCCGAATTCGATAACGCGGTTAGGTTATGCTCCAAGTTATTATTTCTCATGACCACAAATATTGAGGATGTGAAATGTAATCTACGATTCCACAACCGTTATAAATTGATTCGATTCTTTATTCAACCTCTTTGATCCGATAAAATGACGATAAATGTATTTGTTTCTTGAATGAAAGATATGCGACGCAAACGCGATACATAAGGATATTCGCAGTGGAATTATATCTCAAATAAAATTGAAGATTTTCAGTTACAGATAACTAAATTCGACGATAAATGTTTACGCAAATCTATATTTCTTCAGACCTTGAGGGAGAAATGATTACTTGAACGAAACACATAATAATGGACAAGAGAAAGTTCGTTTTACTCTACTTTAAAGACAACTTTGAAAAATAATAGAATATGAAATTATGTTTGACAGGAGCCACGAATAAATATATACCCTGAAATAAATGACTATTACCCACACGATAAAAAATATCTAATACAAATGTTACCAGTACTCATGCATCACACATAGCGATCGCAAGATTTCTTTTGTCCACTATTGTACATCGCATCTCCTATATATCACAACATGTGTTTTACTTCTGCTAACCCCTCTGCTTAACCTTCTTTACAAATTTAAATTTTTCATAAATGGATTTGCGGTTTAATCGTACATTCTCGTGTAAACAAATCTAGAAAATAGATTGTGCCATGAAACCTCCGTTAAAACACGTATAAACATATTGGGAAGATAGTTTGGTTCGGACAGCTTCGAAGTATCGATCACTGGGCCGGCTAGTGATCTTTGGCACGGATATGAAGTCTCGTCGACTTTAACGAGGAACTTCTCCGTTGATTTCGATTTTCTTTCTCCAACCGGGGAAGAGATGCACGTCGACACGAATATGGTTTCCGGAGATCTTCGTTTCCAAGAGACGCGTCTCATCGTCTGACTACCATCACAGCTCTCGTTCTCCGATTTTTGCTTTGACGTTCATTTCCTGAGTCGCAGCCGGATACGAGGGAATCGAAGTCGGTGCAGAAACACGAACAGACCGATATACAGTCTGTATGCGATGTAATTTACGTTCCTTTGGCACGTTTCTCTGGTTACGGGTGCTCAAGCACACGATACTGTTACAAATCGTTAGTTGCGTAAGTCGCTTTGAAGCCGTGCCGATTTCGATGTTGTTACCGTTAAAGACTTAGCGAATACAGGACTGGGATTACGTAATTGGCTATCGACAAACGGAGGAACGTTAAACTCAATGGTTTGGTCGAGGATAGTTACTCATTACGACGAACAGTCAGAGTAAGATGTGCACAGAAACTTGCGCTGATTAATCGGCTTACGTAAAGTAGAGCTGTTTGAAAAGTTAAACGTTTGCAAGAACAATATTAACTTTACTTATATACAGAATTTACAGTGGCTGCAAAAAGTATTTACGTATATCTTTCGTTCCCAACGAAGCGCTTCTTTATCGGGTTTATGTGTATCTCGTTTGAATAATATCCAATTTTTGTAAGATCAATTAATTAATGTAAAATATCATTTATTTTAACAGAAACGAGACGACATTTAAAAAAAGTGCAGCTCTTAAATAAACAGGCTATTATGTCCAAAACATGGACAATAGAAACGTTACTTGTCCTCGTCAGCTATGAAACTAGTTTATTGGTTCATGGAAAAAGAGAAACACAGGTGCAGTAACCAATATATTAAGAAAAGAGCTAGGAAGTAATGGAGTTTCCTTTACAGCATAATAAACCTCATACATGACATGATATAAATCATTACAGGAAGACGTAAACCAGTCCCGGAACAAATCGACGTTATTCCCAAGCGTCTCACATTGTTTCGAGACATCCTTCCTACTTTATGTCTAGGGATACGTGTGCTCCTGCAACTAGCCTATGGTAGCACAGCTGGAGAGAATTCTTCGTACAATTGGGGAACGAACGGGTTGTCCCTAAGAGTTTCACAGTCGTTGCAAGCTCAGCTTGGTTACCTATGTCTATTGCTCGGTTCGTTTCCGGCTGAACGTCACCGCTATATTCCACTTGACGTTTCTACGCGCCGACGTGTCATTACTGAACGAACAAGAGGAAATGACAACGTCCGAAGAAGCCGCGACGCGTTCCACAGACACACTGGTAATAAAAGCGCGCGGCTGAGGTGAGCATGAATAAAGAGGTATGAAAAGGAGGAGCTGTTAAAAGGAAATGGTCGAGGAAAACCACTATCAAGTGAACATACGGGAGGGAGGGAAAAGAAAAACAGCTGCGATGGACAAATAGTTCAAGAAAAGAATCAAAAGGAAGACTGTATGGAGGACCAATGAAAAATGAGTAGACGCCAGAAGACAGGAGAATGGGGAAGATGTCGGAGAGCAGAGAACAAATAGGGCAAAACAATTGCCAAGAAAGAAGAACGAGGGGTTGGCGGAGAGAAGGTTGAGCGAGACAGAACGAAGAGGAGGCGCTGGAGTGGGCGTGTTATAATGAAACGCCGTGGCGTGGTGAGGAGAAAAAAAAATCCAATTAACAATCCCGTTCAAGAGTTATGGAGATGCTGCCCCGCCGAGAAATGTTAGAACATTCGTTGCACGTTACCGTTTTCCCCTTACTCCCTGTGTCCCGTGGAATTTTTCCCGCGGGATAATTAGCTTCTCCCCTACCAGCCATTTCGCACGATCATCCCATCTGACCTGACCCACCTCTTCGGTGCACCCTCTTACTCAACGAGAGTGTTGCTAGTCGCTGGTGTTGGTAAACCGTTTCCAGATGAACGCCAATTAACGTACATTCCTCCTTTTCTCACTGCGGAGGAAATTACAAGGCTCGTATCGGTCTCCCTCGTCTTTCTCCCGCTATTTGCCGAACGGACCTCCGCGTCACGAACAACTCGCCGTTTCCACTGCACGTATGCCGGACACCGGACGCCGCAATACCGCTGTGTTTCCGTTCCGAGCTCCGGAATTTTTCGGAAAGACGCCCTTCGACCAGCGCAAGGGTCAACGAGGCGTGGTTCCTGCAGTTTCCTTCCTTCGAACGGGAACGTCCAGTCGTGGGAGTAATTGACGATAATTAAATTAAGAATTGAAAATATCCCGATAATGGCGTTGACAGACAGGTTTCGGCTGTATAGAAATTCGTATTTGGCAAGAATACGAACAGGTAAAGCAAGAGATACGGTTGTCTGGATGATGTAGGTAGCGAACGAGGTTTCGGTTTTTCTACAAACAGGTAGGGCTGGATTTCTCGTGGGGCCACAGAATTTTTCATTGAGTCTGCTCGTGCTATAAAATTTACCTTGCAGCTGGCAATACGTGTTACGTTTTACGCAAACAAGTTGAAACATTCTCGAAGTTGAAAGCTGGATAATTTGATCGTGTGACACGCTAAAGAATCCTTCGAGTTTCGATTGTAGAATCGTGTAAATGTTCGAAGACAACATTCAACTAACAGTATAGGATATTGCTATTCTCTTAAAATGAAAAACTGAAGGCATTTCTACGAAATAGAGAATCTTTCAAATTTCAAAATAAAATCTTATATAGAAGTTTCCACTAATAACTAGAATACTAGATATACTAAATATTATTACCACTCAAAATACTAAATATGGAACAGCAAAGTAACTGAAACGCAATGGCTGCCAAAGTTTTGTCCGTAAGACGAATACTCGCATAGTGGCCGGAGCGTTGGTAGTTGTAAATTAATTACGCGATGATGCTAAATTAATTTTCACAAGATTCCGATCGTTGTTTCTGACCTTTGTCACGGGTTTAAGCCCAGAGAAAGAGGTCTCCTTTGTGCACCTTTGGGAATACAAGTTGCCCGAACACACTTCTCCGAGACTCCTTCTGTGTGCGGCAGCTTGCTGTTCTGTGTAGTGCCGCGGAGCTCACCGTCTCTTTGTGATCCGACGTTTGTTCAAGTTCAAACGGTGCTAGACGAAAGCGAACACGTCTGTGCTCGCTTGGTCTCTCGAAACTGTAGTTAGACACAGTGCAAACCAAGCGTCTACGTCGGAAGAACATACAAGAAGGCAATGGCTTTCGCGTCGAGTGTATACGCGCGAGAGATTTAAATCGTCGCGATTCCTTCGACTCTTTGGGTTGACTTTGGTCCGATCGTTTGTACGACGAGAACAGAGATGCTGGGCAGGGTGTACAAGGGAAGACAAGGGAGAAGACAGAGAAGGAGTGCAGACTTGGGTCGCATTCCGGTCCGATACACCAGCCCGTGTATCAAACGAAGAGGAAGAAGCTAGAGGAAAAAAGAACCGGCAAGAACCATCAGCGGTAAAGAAGCTTTTTATGAACGCAGCCGACAATTTTTAAACGAGAGAGAGAGGAAGTACATAAGATGCTTCGGGAAGATCCGGCTTCACGGAGCATGAATTTTTATTAAACTTTAAACTTTCATAGTTTCTACCTATGCATATGGGATAGACAAGACGCAAAGGAATGGAGAGACACTGGAAACCGTTTAAACGTACCAATGAATGACGCGGAATTAACATTAGACATGCCGCTTTTCCTCGCCAAGTTTCTTTTAGAACTTTATCCCTCTGTTTCATAATATATGGTTGGCAGTCGTGTGTCGTTGATAAACGTTTATACGTTCACAGGAAATTTAACGCTATACGGATCTCTGATTATCGAAGAATTGTTAAAAGTCTGCTGCTTTGATTACAATTGACTTTTATTCAACTAGAAACATATCTATATGACTATTGTCTTGATTTTATCACTAAAATTGTAATCATTTATGTAGATGCAGGATTCCATTTACAACATTGCGTATTACAGGTTAATGGTTCTAGTATTAAGAGCTCAGAAAGCGCAGAAGAGTGTAAAACGTACTCGTTATAACACGCAGTAGGTAAAACAAATTTTTATGAAAATCCCATTTTTTACTTACGTTCCATAATCATATGAATATGCGTAAATATTCCTAGTCTACTTATTCTACTATGACCAATCTGTAACTTTTCATCTCATTAACCTGTTGGCAAATACGAACTAACAGTTTGTGCAAATACGAACTCCACTTACTCTTGCGTTTTAAAATTCCGCTTCGCGAGAATAAAAACGATTCGTAGAACCCACAAGCTCAGAGAAATATAAGCGAACCTGAACACGTGCTCTCGTCATGAAGTATCAAAATAGTATTCAGCGGCGTGGCTCCATCGAAGTTGGCAAAAAGATCCCCAGGTTCTTTTATCAAAGAGAACGCTGTGCCGAGCCTTCTCTATCGAGCTCGGATTATTTCCTTGCGAACAGAAGAGGGAGAGAAGGGTCGTCCAGGAAATACGAATGCGTTTCACGAATTTTTCATCGGCCACGCGAACCGAATACCGACGACCGTTCACGCCGTGATTTCTACTGGGAATTTCCACGGGCCAACGGATATCATTCTGATAGTCATTTCGTCGTCGATGTAACCACGATCGAACCATGCAACTCGAAAACTCGCGATCTCTCCTGGTCGATGGAAGCGGAGGAAACCTGTACAATCTCGACTATCAAGATGTAAAATCATATATCGTACTAATAATTAGAAAAAACACAGCTACGGCTACTTGTCAGTTACTTTTCATTGTATCGAAGTAGTTTTCAATAAAAATGTATTACAAAATACATTAGTATTATTATAAAATAATAGAAAAGGCTAGAGCGAACAAATGTAAAAGACATAGTAACGAAAATTACTTTTAACTGTATCGTCATTGGAAATATGATGTACATCTTTCGAAAATACTTTATTGTTCATCCGAATGTTACGTTTGAATCTTAAAATCATATTTTTATGTTATTTATTTTATATTCATTACGAAGACATTTAAAAAAAATACAATTTCCTTTATGCAATTTGCTTCATAAATTAAAAAATTATAGACAATCTTATGTACACGGTTTTGTACGGATTTTCCATACTCTTAGAAAAGAGCAGTCCTGCAAATTGATAGACTCGCCGTGTATTTGGCGTTACACGTGAAACAGAGGGCGGCGCTTCCGTTGCCGGGAAACTCGACGCGATCTGTTTCCACCGCCGAGTCCGCAATAAAGCTCGACGTCGTGAGAAAACGTAAAAGTCGAGGCTCACGGAACCGAAGAAATGTCAGCGAAGGACGAACGAAGAAGAAGAAGAAGAAGAAAAGAAAAAAGGAATAAATCGTTGCCACTGCACGAGCACGAACGTTCTTTAAAGACGATCGGATCTTTCTTTAATAGATTTCCGAGTTCCCGCGGTGAATTAAAGTTATTTCTTCCAAGTTCCTACGCCAATCGAGAACAAAAAAGGCGGACGCGACGTGCCGCCTGGGAATTCTATAAAACCAAAGCTACCCGTGGAAGTTAAAACTTCGCTACAAGACGTCATTTGTCGCTTCGAATTGTCACTTCCGTTCGATAGCGACGAAAGAAACCCTCGCCAAGAGAGAAGATAAAAATAGCTGGAGATCCCTTAACCGAGCTTTTTGCTCGTTATTGCTATCCCGATATCTCCTGCCTGAAATATTTTGTTCGGCATATCGACGCTGTAACTTTCACGAAATATTTTGAATTTTCCTGTAATTTTAGAAAAATTTCATTGCTTCTAGTGCAATCAGAAAGGTTTTATTCTTGATCTTCTAAAGCCGACCTATATCGACGTACTCGCTTTTCTCGGAGAGCTGACCAAGAAGAGAAAGGAAAATAGATTACCAACAAGGAAGTTCGAAGAAAAACAGACGAGAAACGAGTGGAACAAATTGTAAGAAGATTGTATCGCCAAACGAGATTATACGGAACGAAAAAGGTACACAAATCGATCTCTATCTCTGGCAAACTGTCTTCATTATAATACGTCAATTCTACGACTGAAATCTAATAAATTGATTCGCCTATGCGAGATAGAGAACCGCCCGTTATCCATCTCGTCTCGCAATACAGTGAGATAGAAAAAAGGACGAAGAGAAAGAGTTTCGCCTTACGTCAAAGTTGCTGACTTGGCGAGCGGATGGCCAGCCTTTTGGGCGTTTCTTTGCCTTTAGAAACTCGCTAGAATTCAATATCGCTTTGGCTAGTCGGGACTTTCGACGCGAGCATAGGTACACACCGCGGTTAACGATACCGTCGACCGAGAAAGTAGAACAAGAACGGGGTCAAAGGAAGAGGAAGAGGGACGAAGGAGAGAAAGAAGTATCGTCCCTTTGAGGGAAAGTCGGTCGTTCGCTTTGAATACGGTAAAAGGTGAAACGTATTTAGATCGACGCTGCTTAAGTCATTAAGGATCGAGCAAGGAAATAATGCGCCAGAGCTGCGTAAACATCATTAGGAAACGTAAAAAATAACGGTATATCGTTGCATTGTAATTTAAGTGGAAAGGGAAATAGTAACAAGAGAAATATCGAACAAATTCTTGAAATTCCTTTCTATAGTTACAGTGTGGAGAGATTCGATAGGATTTAATAATCTAAATTTATCATAAAGAAAGTACAAACGGAACGTTGTATTAACGCAACATTGATCCGCAATCTGTTAAATCTATGTGAAGAAACAGTGTTTAAGTTTCGCGGGATTTCTCACGATCAGAGCTAGCTCGTGGCTTTCCAATAGCAAATTATCCGCGACACAAACGAGAATGGAAAAATTCGAAAGGAAAATACCGAGAAGAGCTGTTCAGAGACGCGCGTTTATACACAGAGAGTCACCATTTATCTTTTCGAATGGAATCTGTCCCTGTTAGGAGGAAACGAAAACACTAGCTGGCTCGGTTTTTCGGAACCCGGTGACTCGCTGCATTTACTCGTGAAATTGGACGAAATCTTCCGGAGTACCTATTACCAACCGTACGATAAGTTAAAAACGATCCATCACAAACGCGACCTAAATCTATCTAACGTGAGAATTTCAGACGTATAATGGTATAATGGAATTTGTTAAGCAGACACACTCAGAATATATGCAGTGGCGTGCGTTAGTAATTTCGCTATGGAACAGAAAACAGTCGACGATCTATTTAAAATCATAGAGATATAAAGATAGAGTAAGCGGGCCATATATTGCCGTGTAAGTGGATGCGATATGAGAATAGAAAGTGAGCGTTGTATAGAGGCCTCGTTCGTCTTTGTCGAATCAAATATGTATGTCGGGTTAACGTTATGATTAAGGGTAAGGGCGTGTAATGAATCTTCACTGGAATTGGCCATCGTTGTTATACAATCGAGGTAATGTTGATTAGCACAAGTGTGAGTATTACAGAATCGACAAGTAACCGCGGTGATTAGACGCTGATGACAATGGTCTTAGGTTCGATAACGAATCCGCGGTCAACGGGATAACAAATATACTTTCTTCCAAAGTCTAAGTCGGACTCGTGATTAAAACTTGAAGTATCCACTGATCGTAAAAGGCGTTGTTTCCTCGCTAATGAGATCGCACGAGAATGTGTCTCTCTGTCACGGTGATGCTGCAAAGGAAAACTATGATGGGGTGTGTCTCAGGGCACGAGATCATCGGATTCATCGAAGACAACCCTCGTTCAGAAAGTGAGGGAAATGGACGTTGCTGTTAATGGTTAATTTCCATGTTGGTGGTTAGAAAAGGATGCTAGCCGCCCTTGCTAGCGGGAAGCGTCGTTCGTGAGGAAAGCAGATCTCCCGTATCTTCCCGTAGTAGGTGACAAATTTACGGACTGTTAGGATAAAGACTGTTTGTCAATTTGAAGAACCTTAGTTAACTAAATCCTAAGATTTATAGCGGGTCCTCAGGCTAGCTAAACATATACTGTGAATGATGCATCGACATCTGGCGATCATCTTGCCCGAAGAATAGGGTCTGTGTTGGCGAGCCACGGAGCAGAGGCCGTTGGACATGTTTACTGTTAGGTGTCGGTACAACTATTTCTTTTTAAGGAGAGCTATGTAATTCTATACCTCTGTTAGTAAACGTTCATCCCGTGACCGCGGCTACGTTTGGCGACTAGTTGTCGCCTTGAGCCCATTATCACAAATCTCGGACAATTATAATCGGGTTGCTTATAAGATTAAAGCGTTACGGATATTACTAAGAATTCCAAAGGGAAGGCCCGGTGTACTTTCATCTGCGACACGTATATTGACGCCGCTTGTTAATCAATCTTACATTTATATATTTACCGTATGAAACTGCATGAATTATCAGACAAGAAAACACGGTGCCTCTATGGAGCGTTCACTTTCTATTTTTATTTCTTCTCTTTTCCTTTCTATCTCACTTTTTAACTCGCTCAGACGCTCTATCTTTATATCTCTAATATATGTTTAAAGTTGACTTCTAGAATTGGTGTGTTTACGTTACGTCGAATAAATTAGTCTGATAATTGACAATGACAAAGTCTAAACAATAACGAAAACTTAAGTTATGTACGATAATAGTGAGATTATTAACCGAACAAGTGCCCTTACAATAGCGCACGTACAAACACAAGAAAAACTCTGTGTATTAGCACTGAGAGTGAAAAGCAATTGAACGTTTGAAGAGGCGGACGAGTTGAAAGTGTTCTATCGACGTTGCTCTACCATGGTCAGCCGAAAAACAAAAGCTTCTTTCCGTTCGCTCGAACAATTCGAAGAGGAAGAGAAAGTTTATCCCTCGAACTTTCGGGATAAATGTCCCTAGGTATATTTAACAGTTTTATCGTATTTTATTAAAACCGCTGTATTAATAATATTGTTAGTGAAACTTGACAAGTAACAAGTCGCAAATATTTGGTATCGATAAATTCTCTTACATCGTAGTAACAAAACCGATGATGAAACAAATGAAATTTTGGGAGTAAATTTTCAAAACGACAAATTATCTGATTATCTTAATCGAAAAAAAGTTGTAAAATTATGAAAAACTTGCAACTCGCATCTTGTCAGATCGCTGACATTATTAATTGGTAAATTATCGTACAGGAGACCTCAAATCTTGAAATAATCCACGAAAGTTCCTCTTTCCACTCAAACCTCGTAGTTCGATCGAATGGAAAGGTCCTGCGCGTCATCGTTGTTGAGAAATATCCCCAGGCGTAGAAGAACGAACGAACCGGCCAGTGAGAAACAAAAATAGCCCGCTTTTACCAGCGACTTGAAATACCCAACGGGATTTCCTATCGAACTGTTGATTTCCAACGGAAATGTAAATTTCCTTCAATATTAACCGCACCGGACCGAACCGTAACTCGTTGAATTCCGTCAGTCGGAAGCCCCGACCAGTTCCATATTTCTACCGGGAATACTTCGAACATTGTAACATTCATCGTACAATATACCCGACGTTGTTCTCGTCACCTCGGTTCTTCGTCTCGTCGAAGCTCGAACATCGAGTTAGAAACAACAAAACACTGTGTAAATCCATTGAAATGATCCACCAGTCACCACCGAGGAGATCCGCGTTATTGGACGCTCTAAATAAACCCTAGCAATTGACCGGAAGCGAGAGAGACCGGTCGAACGTTCCGGATCTTCACGGTGAACTTGATTACTCGTGCTCAGCTGGCGTTGTTCAATCAGCAGCCAAGATGCTACACTCTTCCCCCGTTTCCTCTTTTTGCTAGGTGAATCTTATCTTGTGGAGGTAAATTGATGATGTTGCAGAGTAACAGGTACACGTACCCACTTTGGACAAGATAGTCGAAAATAAGCGAATTTTGCAAGCTATCGGGAACAAAAAATTAAAAAGTTTTACAGTATCGTTCGACGTGTGCTGTGAAATGAGAGACGATAATAGTTATTTATAATTTCTTATAGTTTTTCTTCCATTGCTAAGATAAAGGAATAGCACTGCTTTTTATTCCTTATGACAACGAATTTTGTTATTATTTCCAATAACGTTAGGTAACCAAGAAGGTTTTAGTGTTACTTTTATGATGGAAACGAATGATACAGAAATATAAAAGAACATAATTTTGGTAAAGAAAATTGTGTTTTTCTGTGTATTTCTACGTCGTTCTTTTCCATTCATAAAGAGGAAATTTCCTTGCGATTAGTTATCTAATAGTTAAGAGTTCGTTGTCACGCAATAAAAATTCAATCCTGACTTAGCTATTTAAATGTTATTGTTATAAACGTCTTAGGTTGCGTTCGAAGGAATATTCGAGCCTCGAGTGTACCGTGCTCGAATCGTTGGGCGGAATTAAAGGAGATTAGAATCCCCATGGGAATGTGTTTATAAGAGAACAGTAACGCTTAAGATGTCCAAACGAGCTGTTCCCATTTCCCTAATCTCATTAATAAACACCAGTGAGATTCAAACAGAGAGTGAACACACGAGCTCTCTTAGATCGCAATAAAAATTAGCCAGAACATTAAAGAGAAAGCGAAATAACGGTAATAAAGCGGATTAAACGATTTAAAGTGACTTCTTCCCCGCTTCTGGTCACGAAAATTACTCGAACAAATACGGTTCTGTCTTGTTCCCTGTAAATCTGCAGCTTTCGTTGTTAATCTGACAGCATCCTGAAAGAGTTTCTTCAGTCACATTTAACGACCAGCTTGCCTTCGCTTTGTCGGTATCTTGATAAATGCGCCGTAGATTCTTGGAAAAAGTACCTCAAAGTCCGACGATTCTTGCTTTCGTGGCTCTTTGACGATCCTGGCGAAACGTGCATAAAAACGTTGCCTCTATCTTTCTTTTCCAAAAGCGCGACGAGTTTTTAAAGATGATTTCTTTTGGGAATACGCATGAAATCTTCTTTTGTAAAATTACTACTCAGTTACCATTTAAAATATCGTTTCTAAAATTGTTACGACTTCAAACACCGAGTTGCCTTTGTGCCATATCAGAAACGCAGATGCTTTTAGTCAGCCTGATTTAAAGCAGCTTTTGACAGAAAGTATACTTTGTATGCGATAGCTGAAGGTATATTCACTTTTGTACGGGGTTTTAATTCAGATTAAAGTTCGATCGAATTTCATTGAAATAGTCGTTGGATGTTTGGCGCAATTAACGAAGCTAGAGTTATTGGATAGAAGCTGCTCTATACGTATCATAATCCACGCGATAAAATATCCAACTCGGTTCCATTCGAAAGTTTCTTCGGTGAAATTCTCCCCCAGCCGTCGAAGTTCTCGGCCTTAAAGCTGAATTGTTCTCCCGAAAGGTAATTGATCTGAATTTCCTGCTTCCCCGTAGAACTTTTAATAGTATTTTACCGAAAGAAATACACGCTCGGAGGCTGTCTTTTATGAGTGATGCAACTGTGTCTTGCACGAATATTTTGTCGATCAACTGCTGAATCTTCGTCTGCACGAAATAAATATACGAAAGTTGGCGAAATTACCAGTTAACAATATTTTTTTCCAGCATTCTATATTGTTAGGCCTTGCCACTTCCCGTTCCTTTTGTTCGATAAACTTTTTTAACTTTTCCAATTTTCATGCTTTTTTCGTGCCTCCTTTGCCCGTCCGTTCTCTTTTTAACTTTCCCCAATTTTTACCTTGGTTATTTTATTGTTTTTCTCTCGTCTCTTTTATCTGTCAGCTTTTTCTAGCTTTTTTCCACTTCTATTCTGGTTCTGTGCTACGCTTTCTGTTCGCTCGACGAGCTTTTTTAAATTTTTCTGGATTTTACTTCAATTCTTTTTAACTTATTTTGCTTGTCAGCTATTTTTTAACTTTTCCTAATTTTTATGCTTTATTTGTCTTCTTTTCTTTCTTTTTTCTAACCGTCAACTTCTCCTAGTATTTCTCGATTGTTTAGAATTCTCTTCTAAACACATTTTTCGTACTTTTTACATATCCAACTTTTCTACCCATTTCTTTATAACCCTCTTTTCCGACTCTATTTTTAGTGGTCGACAGTCCTTTTTAAAATCTTACCCATTTTTTACACATCTTTCTCCATCGCATACATACATTCTTTTTCAGTACAGTTTTTACCTACAAATCTTTTTAATTTGTTTTTCAGTCTGTCTCGTCCCTCTTTGGAATTAATACCTGATTCTCTCTTTTTCTTTTTTTTTTTTTACAAAGATCCAAGGAAACTTAATTACAAAAATTTTTGACAATTTAAGCGTAACATACGTTCAAGAAGAACAGCTTGATTCCTTTCTTCTGTGAAAAGCTAGCCTATTAAAACGCTCCATGGTTTAAGATCAATATCGACAAAGTCCAATTTCTAATTATTATTTATTAAGAATGTTACTCAATTTTTATTACGCGGCGGTTGTCTTTAGGGAGAAGAAATTAATTGGAATTTTAGGAAAAATCTGAAGGAAAATTTCCTAACGATCTGCGATCCAAACCATTTCGCTTATTATTTATATTTCTCTCTCACCGTCTCGTATTCTTATTTAAGATATTTTCAATCTCTTAAGTATCTCTACTAAATTAGTTTCATCACGAATAACACTTGCCAGGATAAAGCGTTCTCTTGTAAATTGACTTTTTAAAGGTCAATTCCCACTTCTTTTCCCACTTCATCATATTATTCTGTATTTTACTAAACACAGTTACTAAACGTAATCTTTCCCTACTGAAATAAATTTGAGGTACAATTTTCAATTATTAAAGGTTCATCTTCCAAAGACAAAAGGACTGCCTTATGAATATCTTACAAATGGCAACAATCCCAAAATATAAATACTAAATACAAGTATCAGATGGAATTCTTATTACTACTGAACAGAATTTTTAATTATTTAATTCTCACCTTCTTTATGCAATATGTCAGGAAACATTTTGCCAACAACAACTGCTGTTTCCATCCGTAACGCCATGCATCCCATTACGAAAGCCAAACTGAATACCTACTTTGCAACCTTTCCCTCGAGTAAACAGCAGCCGAACGAAATTCAGAGAGAAAGCAGCATTTTAACGAAACATCAGCGACCGTGCGTGTATGTGCGCGCGTTTTAAACATCGGTTCTGTACCGGTAGCAATTGAGTCAACTCAAAGACACGAATGGACGAACGAACGCAATCAAGTTTTTGCATGCAGCGAGGTTGTTCGCGCGACGTTATTTGCCGAACAATCGTGTTGTCGCAAAATGTGGAACGTGTACAAGATGGATGCAGTTAATTACGGCGGTTTTAGCGCGGGACAATTTGTTCCGTGGAAGCGGAATGCAATAACTGAAACGTTTCCGGCCATCTTATCGTGGCCGCAGCTGGAATTTTGACCGTCAGGCCGTCCGAGTTCTTGCGTGCTCCGCGAAATGTTACCAGTCGCAATTATAAGACGTACTCCTTCGTCGTACCATACTGCCACGCGTGAAATCCGCTTAAAGAATGAACACAGAAATAACAAAAACGAAGAAAAAAAGCTGGAAGAACACGGAAAGAAGCTGTTTATTCAGCCGCGCGTTTATTCAACTCTTTGTTCCGCGCGTAGCATGCGAACAATGGCCCGTGTCAACGTTCCATTATGTAAACAGGGAAATAATGACGTTCACATGGAAAGAAAGAATGGAGGATATAGAGAAGAGAAATGAGTGGAGTCGTCATAAGTAATAACAATACATAATTAAACAGTCGTCGTCGTCGTTGTCGTCGTTTACGATATAGTTAAAGAAATTCGAAAAAGTACTCCGGTTTGCTACTGTTCGTTGTATGAAGAATCTCTTTAATCACTGCTTAATGCTAGGATTGGCAAGTTTATGAATATCTCGTTTGAAGATTATTGGGAAAACGTTAGTGTGTTTGTGAAACTTGATACTGAATTCTATCGGAAGATAGCTGATTTATATTTCAATTGTTAATAGAAAGCGAATATGTCATACAGTAATTCCTAGATATAAGGTAGCTGGCAAAAATAAACCATAGAAACAGAATCCTTTGTAATCCACAAAAAGAACAATAAAAATACTATCCATCTATTGAATTCTTTTGCAATTAAGAGATAAGGGACGAGTTTTGGGAAACTTATTATATAAAAACAAAATGTACAATGGTATTATAAGTTGATTGCTCTTTACAGGCTTGTTTCTCGGATTATTTTATTGTAAATCCATAATTATAATTACAGCAGAATTTATAGAAATTTTTCAATAAATGCAACGAGTATATCTTTTAATGTTCTAGTGTGTTACTAGTCTAATTCTAGTGTTTATATTTAATAATCGTAAAAAGGGACGACAAATTAAAAAAACAGCAACTAAAAATCAACAAGATAAATATCAAGTCAATGCTTCAGTAAAGTAATCGCAACGTTACGAAGCAGGTGCCTGACGCTTGATGAATGTTAACTTTACTGATCGATATCCCAAATGGGATTAAATCTACCATCAAATAAGTCTTAGCAGGTTACAGGATCCATCAGAACGCCCTGGGATTTCGTGGTAAGGCAATAATGCCACGAGCTACGCCACCGCTTCGAGCGCGTGGGTGAAAAGGCAACAATCGACAGAGCGGTAAAAGGAATTGCACCTTCAATTCTAAACATTGACCTAAGACACGTATCAGGCTGGATCGATAGAGTTAATCCCTCCACCTTTCTGCCACGAGCCACGGTTACGAGAAAAAGCGTTGGGGATTCTCTCTGAAACCATTGTGGAACAATAACAAAAACATGACGATCGTCTCAACAAATAGATTCCATTAGAGGAAACTCCAGTCGAAAGTTATTTTCTTGTTCATCAACAACCGTAAATCCTTCGATATTTAATATCGTGCGATAGATTGTCACTAAAAAATACAATAGCGTAGGATAGTTAAGATACAAGTACGAATATGTCGTATAATACAAATAACGAGTTGCTTCGTCGATGGTTCTGAAGGAAAAAAAATTTCTCGCAGATCTTGCTAAGAAATCCTTACTAAGAGGATCTTGTGAAACAAAAATAGTGAAAAATCGAAGGCAGTTCGATAACAGAAGCATCACGAATTATTTCGAAAACGAACAGAAGGATTTATATCGAGAAGAGAAGCTGCAAGTATCCCATTATCGGTCAACTCCAGCCATTGATGTAATTAACGGAATAAGGATTTAACGTCGTCAGCGGAGTGAAGGACCCGGATCACGTTCGCTAAATTAGTTACCGTATCTGTGAAGGAAATGCAGTAAGCGTAATTACGGATTATTATCAGCTTAAATTGATATCCTTGATACTCCACCTTCCTTGTTCAATATTTTCGCCGTGATAATAGGCTAATATTTTGTGACTAATCCGTTCTCAAATTCTCATGGATCAAAAAGAACGATGCGGTTGAGACTCGTTGAGGAAACGAAATGCATATTCGAGATACGAAGATCTCTATAAACTCGGTTCCGGTGCTTATTGGCATCGATTCGTTTAGATAAACGTCGTGGAAAGATTTTCATTTGTTTCCGCGGAACATTGTTTGCGATTGCTTAATAAGATTCCGAGAATCCTGAATGCCCTACGGCCGCTTAAAGTTCCAAAGCGACGTTTTCAAGAAGAATAAAGTACCACTGATCAGGTTTCATATAATTTCTTTTCCCTTTGATATAATTTCTTAACTCTGGAATAATGCATTTGCCGCTTGTTTTCTTTCGTCCGTTTGTGAATAGCTCGGTAGAGAACCGAACTTCTCCCAAGTGGTTATTTTATGTTAATAAAATAATATCGTTTGCATCGTCTGAATCTTATTCTCATTTTCATCGTTGCTGCATTTAGTTTCCTCTTAACGTAATATCGCAAACACAGAATGGAGGAATTAAAAAGATAAAAATGTTCATCGTGCAAGATAAGTAAAACAACACGACGCAGACATTACCTTTCCTCGTAAACGTTAAGGAAAATGGATTTACCACGCGAAAACTTCGCGGGTTCTATCAAAAGTTCCACAAAACTTTCTCGGACGACTGATGAGTTCTCGCCATAAGTTCCGAGCCTATCTGGTTCTTAAAAGCGCGACATCGTTGGACTAACAAAACAGGCTGTCCCCGAGCCTGGAAACGCGTGGTAAATTACGGTCACTGTCTTGTGAAACAACCTGAGGCCTGGTCTCGTTTAAAAGACACCGATTTTTCAGCCGATAGGGACTGAATAATTCGTGCACGGCCGTGGAGTCTTCGTTCTGGCGCAACGAGTCTATCAAAACTCGCGGGAAACTTGGCCAAGCCCTGATGAGTTTCTCTCCTCGTCTACTCGACTTATCCAAGGCCCTGTACAAGGAGAGCTACAAAGCTATCGAGACATTCCACGGAATCCAGGCCACGGTATTGGCGAACAGTGGGAGAAGGAGAGGACGAACAAAGATGCGAACGTCAGCGCGTCTATCGGCGACGACCGCAAAGAGACGCCTTGTTGTCCGCAAATTAGAGCACGCGACTCGCTTTGCAACTAACCTCAGACGTTGCTTCTTCTTTTAAAAGACCAACGGCGACAAGACGAACGTTCGCCATTTGGAGCCACGGTGAGCTTTGTCGACGAACGCGGTAAACTTTCGACGAGTACGATCGAGTACAGTGTTAACGTTGTAACGAAAAGTCTCACGAGCTTGGCCAGGAAGTTTCTCCAACCGAGACTCTCGTTCTTGGATTACTTTCGTGCGATGAGAGGGCAGGGACGATTCTTTTAAGTGAGAATCCTACTCTTCACGGCGGGCAGGGAGAAGCTTTAAAGAAATTGCTCGGATAAAAAATTTAAGTCTCTTCGGACCTCGTAGAAACATATCGGTGACTTGTAGGTAAGCTACTTGTAACACGTGTGGTATGTAAGAAGCTTGCTAGTCTCGTATAATACGTGATAATTGATCCAGATTGTCGGATAAGCGATTAATCGATCAAATCTTTACTTTTTGTATATAAATGTACTTTTGTATGTTTTGTATGTAAAATGAATTACCTGTTAATTTCGAAATGTCATGTATCAGTCAGAAATGAGAATTATGACGGAAAAACTAAAAGTGATCCAGGAACGTCGGTATCTTCATATAAATAAGACACAACGTTTTATATTACGTAAGGGTGTTAATACTTATGTACAAGGCGTATACTGTATATACTATGTAGCATACTGTGTTATTCTTACATAGACTTACTTACAAAAGGATTAACATAACTGCATACTCGCGTGATCAAGTTCAACGTGGTACTATTTTAAAAATATCGAGTAAGGCCTCTTTGATCGAACATCGTACAATTGTCTGATAAGACACCGAGTCATTCCACTTAGGTTGTCCATTCGAAATATTCGGATATATCGATTATCTGATTACACAGCGAGCCACGCAAAGGGGTTGTATTAGTTATCCGATTTTATATCAGACCGTATCATTCTGGTTGGCTGTGCACCAGGGTTATTTTACTCCCATAACCGTATCCCAGAATCATATTACTTCCCTCTGACCATGTACCACGCTTATACCACTTGCTTGGCTATGTACCGGGATCATACTACTTATTTTGACCGTGCACAGAGTTATTCCACTTATCTGACCATATAGCAGGTTATTCCACTTGTCTAACCATGTACCGGGATTATACACCCTTGTCTGACCAAAGCATGACCTATTTCCCTTGCCCAACCGCATATCGATCTTCTCCTATCTCTGCACGCTATTATAAACAAGACACGTATATTCCTTTTTTCTGGATAAATTCCAAATATTTTGCAGCTCGTGAAACGAAACGTTGCGGCATCGCTGAATAAAAAGCAAAATATTAAAGTTACTCGCTACGTATCGATCTTCGATGTTCGTTTACCAGAGGGTGAGAGTTACACGTTTCAAACGAAAACTTCCTATATACAACGATCCACTTTTATTCCTCGGCTTTACAATGTAAAGAACGCTCTTGTTTATCGTAAATGCACGAAAGAATGGTCGTGCACGGCGTAATGTAAACAGATCACTCTTTACAAAAATGTAAAGGAGTCTTCTTGACAAACGTTTCGATCCAAATTTGTTATTTTACTCATTCGTTCGATATTACTATATATGTTATAAAGTAAAAAGAAATATAAAACAATTTTGTTTGATACGCAAGGAGAAATATTAAACGTCGAAACTGATTAAAAATAATTATGCGCCGTCCGTTACAAAAACGGGAAGAACGCTCGAAATGGAAAATGTTTCCCCAATGTTGACACATGAAAGAGATTTTTTCAGAGAAGCCGTATCGTTAGATACAATACGCTTTCGCCACAAAGCCGCATTGATAGTCGACCCATGACGTGCGCTGTGAAACACATAAATGCCTTTGTAACTTCATGCAAAGATGCCACAATCCCATCGTATATCCCTTGATACAAGCCTTCCTATATGAACTCCTATACGCTGGAAATGTTGCGAAAGGAACAATGTTACTCCAAGTCTCGAACCGTTAATACTACTCTGAATATTCTTTACGGGGATTACTAAAACATTCATGATATATTTCAACAATTTTACCTTGTTCGTAAATAGAAGCTTCCTCTCAATTTACAAATGAGAATTATGCGGAGAAAATACGACAATTCAGTTTTGTTGATTTTCTGTCTTTTCTGTCTCTAGATGGTTAAGAAAAGATATTTTAATATAAAATAACTGAAAAAGATAATAAGCAAAACCTTTCTGTTCAATCATAGAGTGGTATTAAAATGAGAGAATCGGCAAAAATGTATTTGTCACGTTTTTATCCCGTGAAATTCGTATTCTGTCCCAAAATCAAACGAAAGAAGAGTTTTGATATAGAGATTATCGACAGCATATTGAATTCTATAATTGATTTCTATGAAAAAACAAAAAATATGACCTATCGTATTTCTCATCTGTAGTCTTCAAGTGTACTAATGTTTAATTGAAAACTTTGGTACAAGAGGATTAATTTGAATGAATGGATATTTGTGTCTCAACGTTACATCGCACTTGCATCGCGCCATAATAGTCATAGTTCCCGTTTTGTTGGCTTTGAAATTTCCATTCGGGGAAAGAAGCGGCTACGTTGAAAGAAGCTTGTGAAGGAAGCAGGTGGAATCTTTCTTGGCCAGCGATAAACTGTAAACAACTTTTAGTCAATCTCGGTATTCCAGGGACCCTTTCGAGGAAGAAAAAGCAATTTTGCTTAAAGTTTCGGAGCGTTTTCGTCGGCATAGAGTCGTCTCAATGCTCCGTATTCGGAATAGCTGTCTCTGTGCGCGTATGTGTGCGCGTCCGTGTGTATGTAAACTACTCGAAACTCCCTCCAACTAAGGGCAAACAATTTTTAAAGAAGCACCGACAAATAAGATCCTTTCATCGCCCTAATTTCGCCATTAAGGATTGCCCGCGATTCTTTTACACGCGAAATCTGTTGGATTACTTCGTGATTTTAAATGATACAACTCTTACCGCACTTCGAGTATTTTAAAATTGAATTTCACAGCCGAGTAGGATGTTCAAAAGCTCAGAAATTGTTAGATTTGCCTAATCGATTTTTATAATGGAAAATTTATTCTTTTTATTCGTGGAAAAATATAATAGAGTTGTGAGTGGATAAAATAAGACACGGAGAGATGGAAAAATATCGCATCTTATGCACGTTTAATGAACGTTAATAGTTTTATAATTATATTTTATCATATGCGTATTTTTATAACACGATTCTATGTCTCTAAGTCCGTTTCACAATAACTCAATCAAGCCTTTTAATTGTAAACTGAGCTTCTTACAAAATTTTTACTATTAATACGCTCCCAATTAATCGTACGAACCAGTTACTTCTACAAATCTAAATTATAAAGCTAACGATAAAATTAGGAAATTTTTACGAAAGGTAGATTACAGCAGTTTGACTTCTGAGAAGCTCGATCGTATAGTATATCAGCGAGGAATCATTTAGAAGGATTTACTTTCGACTGTTAGGCCCGTACCTCGATTCAATTATACAAACGCAGACCGGATTGCAGGCGAAACGAATTTCACGCGATTCGATTTGTCTGGTCGCGCGGATGATCCGCGCAAACCGATCCAATTCATCGCCGGCTGAATTTACTTAAACGACATCGAAGGAAGGATTAATCTAATCCGGCTGATTGGTTATGAGACTTATCGCTCGACTCCGCGTTCCACGTTTCGCAACACGGCCCTCCACGATTTGCATATTTGCAACCACGATACGACGGTACACGCGCCTTGCAACGTTCCAGCTCGTGTTTCCTGTCAAGTATTAAGCCGGTTTGCTTTGCTATCCTCCTCCTATCGCTCACCAAACTTCTGGTAATGTTATTATTATTGCTTTATTCCCCGGAAAATCCTTCGATATTCGGCGGAAGCCAAGTTTTCTCATAAAATATCTTATTTCTAGTAAAATCAACCTGACATTAGAGTCCCGTTTATGCCGACCAACTTTTGAAAGATCGACCTAGAGTCGTTCGACCATGCGAAAAACATTTTGATTAATCGGAAACGATCTTAGATCCGTCGACTTGGAATCGAACTGAATTTGTAGGTGAAACGATTGTTTACCGTCCAATTAATGATCCAACTTTGTCGAGGAACGATTTTTCTTCGAAAACTTCTAAAACACTTTTGCGATACTGTCTGCACATTTCTGCTTCTTCTCGAAGTTCTCTCGCAAGTGTCGCAATTCGTTGCAACTCCGAAGACAGGTAATCTTTGTTACCATTCTCTATCCTATTAACAACGTCCTATTCTGTTAATCTTTGCTTTAACGCTATACTTACCAACGTTACACAAAATTTCTTTACCAAGTACATTAATCGTCTTTAAAAATAAAAATCACTCAGATGATAAAAGTCTAGCGTAGTCCTTTCACCAAAGTAGTACGAGAACAACCTATTAACGCAAACGCGACTTAACGAGTCAGAAATTTGGTATTTCACAAGAGTTTAGGAACTCTCAATGTAGGATCATCAAAACATCGTAGATTAGACACTCCAGAGAATCAAAGTTTGTGTAGCTCTCCTTCGAAGCTCCTAGCAACTCGTCGATATGAAGTTTACCGAGTCAAAGGTTCCTGCTATCCAAAGCAAGTACACGAATCCACGAGGGTTTGTATCAAGCATCTCTATTCGAAAATCATGCATATCCAGTCATACGAGTACAGAGAGGTGACGAGTGATCGTAAGAGAACTTAACTTGTGTTCAAGTGTAATTATCCCATGTTAGAGAACGTGAAATCAGATACAAAACTAATTCCTTGTGTACGTATCGTCGCGACTGGATCGCTCGACGCTTCCCCATCTAATCTCGATAAACTCCTTATCGAGCAGAAGGTTTCTCCCTTTTGCAGAGAGGCGACGGCTTTCTTTCTCTTCGAGAATTCTATTACACGAGAACACAGCTCGTATTCCTCTTACGGATAGAGAGACTGGCCCTGGTTCTATATCCCAATGGCAACCGAATCGGAAAGTGGGTCTCTCGACACGCTAGGACAATCTTATCCCAAGAAGAAAGTCCAAGACGAAGAGAAGAAGACACCTACGAGCCTCTGAATGCTGCAGTTGTCCAATCCATAAGAAGGTTGACCTGCAGACGAGTATATTTTCTGCTGTCATAGCGAATTTACGTTGAAAGGAAGATATTAAGTCGCATCAAGAGTAGCGTTTCGGAAATCTGATTTCTGTAGCAATAATAATAATAATCGTTCACGCATCAATTGTTATTTGCGAGGAGATAAAGTAATAATCCTCTTTTCAGAAGGTTTCTTGCCTATCTGTTTTAGAAGCCCGGTTTTTGTGTAAATAATATTGATCGATGATACATTTTTCAGAGTGTTCCTTATCCGTTGAAATATAGAAGAGCGGGAAAAGTTTTTATCTACTGGATTGATTGCTGTTAGTAAGTGTGTTTAGAATTTTCTGGGGAATTTCGCGAAGTTTATGAATATTTGAATTCTTGGGAAAGCACTTTTTCTATGTGAAACTGGCCTCGTACCTTTCTCCTACACCGCTATGAAATTTTTATTTTCTACTTGTTTGGAAATAGTATTTCACGTCTGTGATCATAAAAAATTCAATGTGCTCAGAGTGATGCGATGACGTAGTTAACTATGCAATTAAACGAACGGTACTTTTAGAAGTTGAAATACATGATTAAATTGGAATTATCGAATAATTGACTTTTAACTGACAATTAACATGCCGCAAGTAAGTGTAAATATAATTAAAATTGGTCTTCTAAAGGAACATTTCTTATGAAATAACCCAGCGTAAAGACTCGTCATTCGATAACCGACCCCATAAGAAATGCATCGAAATGAGATAATGTAAAACCATTGTTCCTGAATTTTCTTAAACGACAATGGCAGTGTTAATTAATCTGTTTTATCGTTTTAACGGATGAATAGACATGTTGTCCGACTCTGGAACACGCAGTAATCTTTGTACGATTCGGTGTCTTGAAATCAGTCGGATCAATATGTATACCTTTTTTCCATTTGCTTTTCTCAAAACATCGAAACGTGCGCGGAATAGCTGTGAAAAACGAGTCACAATGGAATATGAGCAGTAATATTGATATCGATGGACCGTGTGTTACACGAATAAATGAATCCCAACGAAATATCCCTGGAAGATATCGAAATCAGGTGTTCCCTTCGAAGTATTCACAATACACGTTTCATAAATATTTCAGAGAATCCAGACGACAAATAATATAACACGATACTACATCTGTTTCTGAAACTTTTATGTCGTCCGTTTTGCGCCAATATTGTGAATGGCCAATTCTAGATAGATCATAGAAATTTACAATAAATTTAGGAGGGTATAAAATAACAAGATGATTTTGGAAATGACGAATCAGGCGATTACTAAACTGCGTTCACGCAAGTTCAGAGCTTTGTGAATACAACTAAAGCTTCGTGAAATAGAAGCTAAACGAGAAATTCGCTACGTTACTTCGTAATGTTTCATATTTCCTATTTTATACATTTTCACACATTTTAATTTCCCACGAACGCATGAACATTAGCAATCTCATAATCACCATTGTTACGCCACATTCGTCGTTTTAATTCAAACTACCAAGAACAAAAACAATATAAAATATTCGGCTTCGCTGGAAAAGGTGAAGATTATTACATTCGATATTTTAATGTAAGCAAGACGACGTAACGAAGACGACGTAGTACTAATTCGTCAAAGATTATTTGTCAATGGAAGACAGCTTTATCTGGAACGATCTTTACACTATCCCTCGAGAGTCTATAACAGAAAATCCGAGCAAAATTCATGACATTGCCTTGAATTAACTTCTCTGGGACCGAAACCCCAAAAAGCAGGGGATTCTTGCAGCGGCGTCCCATTTTGCCCAAGATTCGTTCACACTCTATTTCCCTTTCATGACGGAAAGAAGAATCCACGGCTCTCGTCCAACGTCTGAACCAACACGAATGAATCTCGACAAGATCTTGTCCCGGAGACCTTTCCAGATCGGCGCTGCTTTCACAGAAACGACGAAGGGAAAAGGAGGGAACCGACATCTGGGGAATCGGGTGTCCTGATCTTACCGAAATTCTCTACTACGAGCCATCGAAACGTAAAAAGATTACGGACGTGATACGTTGTTGGATGATGTTTAGAGGGATATTCGGTATTAACCGTGGAACAACGTGAAGAAACGGAGTTCTATAAAGTATTTGTGGAAATTATGATTTAAAACACTAAGATAATCTGCCCTTTGTTAAAATATCCTATGTATCTACCTTTTCGAAATCAAAGAAAGCTCAAGTTACGTAATTTTTTGTGACATTTTCATTTTTTTTCGTCTAAACTTAAAACCTCTGAACCTGTATATTATGTTTACGAAACATCTTTCAAAAGTAGGAAGAAGTTATTCAATTCTTAAGATTTGAAGATCATGCGACAGAATAACTGCTTAAATTTAATCTAAACTTAATTCTTAATTGTAATTAATTATATATTGGCGAAATATCTTTTAGTAATAAAACGGAATTGAGTGAAAAATGTTGATAATCCCTAAAATAAAAGCACCTGACGAAACAAACAGCATAGCATTCTGCGTCATAACTTGTTTGACGGTCCTATGTCTTGAAAAAATATAAAACGCTGTTTCTGAACGAAATTCTGTGAAAAGTGAGGATCCGTTCAAAGAAACGGAATTAATGAAGCAACCTGTCAGCTAAATAAACGAACATGGCAAGGAAAGAGTCGATATAAACAGTTAAGTGGTGAGGGGCGAATGTGGAACGTGATGGAATCGAGAAACGCGAAAGTAAAAACGAATTGAATCACCGGTATTCATTGATGCGGCGTCGACGAAAATCCAGGATGGCCGTGCCGGCTCTTTGGAAAATTCGCGTGTACAGAAAGCGTAGCCTGTAACATGGACGAATATCGATCCCAACAGCTCTTGCAACTGACGCGGAATGCGTAAGGAAGCCGTTTACATATCCGGCAATAAATGTCCTGCCTTTTAGAGAAAATATTTCCACACACACCCTGTATCCTTACGCTGTGCTTCAACATATGAATAATTGAAGCGACGATGGTATACAAAGCTGAAAAATTGGCTCCAACATAAAATATTTCTTCATTGATGAACTGAAATTTACTGATTGAAATATGATTTGAAAAAGATATTTTCATATAATGTCTTCGATGTGTTAATGAAAGATTTTTGCAGATTTTCCTGCATATATTAATTTGTACGGAAATATTAATTAGTAGACTGCGAATGTTTGTATATTTATGAGGAATTTAAAAAATATGGTCTGAAATATTGCTATTTCGACGCAGCTAAGATAATTCCAGAGCCCCTTATTCTTCATGTGACACGAGAGAAGAGAGCATCCTTCTCATATCGTAGGATATTTGTATCACAGAAGTGAATCAGTTTCTCATATATATCATACGACTGAACCTTTTTAAAGAAAGAGAGGAGCAACCGAGCGGATACTAGAATAGAAAACTCTGTATCCTGAACGAAGTATCGCATTGATAGATTTCACGCGTATACAAGGACTTACCGAACAGAACAGAACGTAGGAAACATCCCTATATCATATAACCTCTGACGTACCAAAAGAGCAATAAATCTAAGTCTTCGAAAGCAGCCCCAATCTCTCTATTCCACCTCTTACAACTTACAAGATGAAAATACAACTTGTAATTCACACGACTCATTTCTAAATTACAATTGCATAAAAGAACAGAAAAATAGAAAGGAAGTAGAGTTCTGAAATGGTCAACACATACAGTAGAACCTTATAAGACGAAAAGAACAATAAATCTGTCTTCGAAGGCACCTTCGATATTTACAAAATCAAATTCCAACCTGTAATCCTCGCAATCCACTCCCAGTCCCAACCAAAAAAAGAATGATATTATGTACAACCAACGAGATCCTAAAGAGCAATAAATCTTCGAAAACAGCCCTCGAAAACCCCCAAAAACAACTCGACGTCATCATCCACAAAACCTGCAGAAGAGATTCGCAAGTTAGGAAACAAAACTACAGCCAGCAAACCACAGAACTCGCTCCCAATTTCCAGCCAAACAAAGGAACGGAAAAACAGCTAGCAAAAACAGGAAAAACAGTTGGGAAGACTAGAAGCTTTGGAAGAAGTCGCGCGAAATGGAGAGAACGGACGAAACAGCGGCAAGGTCTAAATTGGAGGGGCAAGTAAGAAGGTGGAGTGCTCGTCGAAACGAGTCCTGTTGTTTTGCTCGTTGCCCTAACCTTTCGGATTATACCAGATGTGTGTCTTTCTCCGTCACGTACATGCATGCATCCGTGAAGGCTAACACGTAGCAAGGCAAAGCTTTCTATGTACACTACCCGTACGTACACTACCGCTCAAAACTTATTCGGACACTTGTCTTTGACTTACTTATTCTTGATAAGAGTTAATCATATTGGATTGTTCGGAAAGTTTGTAGCGTTTCTGGCATTTTTATATTCCGAGTATGAAATTATATACAATTTTTATTATTAGTCTGAATAATATAACCTTTATATTCTGCCATATTTTATAAATTATATATTTACGAAATTCAAAGAGAATGATTTATCATGTACTCTCGCAAGATACTACTTAACAAATACTGCTTGTATCTACTTGAACATGAAAAGCGTTAATTAAAAAAAAAAAATCTATCGTTGATGAATGGAAAGCGTCGTTCTTCGACAACAAAGGAAGGTCTCGTTATTTCCGTGACAAGTAGGTAAAAGCTGTTCAATGCTCAGCGACAATTTGCCTGACCTTACGCATACTCTCATCTTTACAAAATATTTGTTGCATGATAACAAAGGCTAGCCGCGAGTATCGCAACTTTTTCCTCGGTAACAAGGGAAGACGTAGCGCGGTTTCGCGAACGAACGAAAATCGAGCTGCCGAACCAATTATCGTAATGAGATGTTCGGACTGGCTCGACTAGAGAAACGAGACAAGCCGTTGTCTGAGTCAGCTTTGTCTTTGAAATTCTGTCTTGGTATTCCTCGACAAGGAAAAGGGAAATGGTAAAGAAACTGACTCGGTCTTGCTTGGTTTAGGAATTCAGATTTAACGGTTCGTTGGATAAAGTAGAAAAGATTCTCGTGAAGGATGAAAAGATGATATTGGCAATGGTTTAGATTTAATGTGTGTAAATAGAATTTGGTGTTTCGGTCGATCGGTTTATCGGTTGGAAAATCTTGTAACGGGGATTATTCTCGCACATTACGCAGATTCTGAGGGTCGCGTCTATCAGAGAGAATATCAATGCCGCCTAACGTACTCTTCAAGCAAGCTCAAACAATCAAATATTGGCTTGGTGGGCGTACCGCGACTGCCGCTGGAACACCGCTGATACAGTTCAAATAGTCTGAGTTACAAGGGACAGTTAATCGATCCCCCTAATGTTACCTTGCGCGTTGCGGTTCGTAGCCCATCGCAAATCTGCCAGGAAACTCATTAATGCTGTAATTAAATTACCACGTTTTACTATGTCGGAATAAATCCAACTGAAATTCAATGTAATATAGGGCAAAACTCTAAATCTTCTGGAAGAGACACAAAGTAAGACGAAAGTATTTATTTAATCGCAAGAATACATAAATCGCTTAGAAATCTTGGAACAGTTATCATATTTGCAACAAAACCGGGAAGATTAAATAATCGTTAAAACGTGTGGAGAAATATCATTTAACATGATACTGATGATGTAGATGACAATTAAAGTGTTTAGCGTGTATTATGTTGCTGAATTAGAAAAATAAAACAGATTCTTGTAACTTTTAAACAGGAGTGTACAGGTATAGTTGATCGAAATTCTTAATTTCACAGCGAGACGATATAACTCAACGATCAAAGTACAGCACGTTTAACAACGATATTTGTGCCAAATAAATAGCCAGGAATAGCTGAATTAATAGCATTTTCGTCAGCAATTCCTATAAGCGACATTTCGAGTTGATAAAAGTTAGTGTACGACGATGTATCACCGTGTTCGAAGACGCAAGCCAGGAGGCGCATTATCGTTGTGCATCGTATTTCCTCGAGGATTATATATCCGGTGATTCAAGAAATGTGCACCGTTATACAAAAGTTTAAGATAACTTGCGAAATGGATATTCGTCTGATGAATGTATACAAGGATAATTATAATTAGCGTTATTTTAATTCTGTCTACCTCAAGAAAAGTATTCTATTAAAAAATGAGTATCTGTCTGGAAACGTATTATGTATTATACGTTTGCTTCCACGATAAAATCCTCTCTTCGATATTTCAAAAATCTGATATGCGTTCTTGACTTCCTTTTCTCTTCCAACTTGGTCTAATCGCCTCCATATATGTTCTCTCCTATTGAGATCAAGGCTACATTTATGGTAGCATTTTCAACAGAATAAACCAAGGAAACTACAAACTAAAAACTACTACTACGGTAATATGTAAAAATCCTATTTCCATGTAGCGATACACAAAAACGTTTCCTAAAAATAAGCTCACGGATTAATTTGCGTTGGTAAGAGCAGTATCATTAACGATCCAAGACTTACGCACAGCGTTGTGTAATACGTACCACGTGAAATTATGATACAGTAAGTGCTACAAAAGCTAATAACAATAAATGACGCGTCCTCCCACCGCTCCTCCCATGTCATTTATCAGAATCACGAGGTTAACGTCATCCAAACCCACGAACCACGAGCCACCGATGTTCATCAACGAACGAACGACAACATAATGTCGCGGATCGACTTTCCCGGCAGTAATTTTTCAATTACTTTCCCTGCAATACCGTTGGCCAGCGGATCTTCTCTTTTTCCATGCAAGAGCTGAGAGGAGTCCGCGCCGTATCGATTTCAGATTCCAATTTAATGGCGTCGCGGTATCCGAGCCGCGATCTTCCAATACCAATTTCGCGTTATCGGCCTCCGTTCGACGACGACGGCTTCCGTCTTGCAACTGCCAGACGCGGGTCGCGCGATCTTCGAACCCTACAAGCGACTCTGCTCGCGATTCGAATGGTCTTAGAACGCGATTCTACTCCTAGTCTAGAGAATTTCAAGGCAGACTGTGTATTCGAGGTCCGTGAGATTTTTGGAACGTTGCATACTAGCGTGTTCGGGGTAGAGGAATTTTCTACGTGACTGTGTGCGTTCGCTTTGAAGCGAAGGGCATGGGAGTGGTTAAGCATAGATTTCGGAAATCGAGGGTGTGATCGTAGAGTAAGCTTAGCATTCTGTACGTAAATCGTATATATTTGTAATCTTATAAAAATATTCAATGCGACGTTGAATAATAAATGCATTGAGAATATTTTTTCTTTAGATGGTACTGCACTAGAGATTCTACAATTGTTGGTATATCCAAGATACACATGTCTCTATATCGATAGAAAAATACATCGCGTTGGAAACTCTTTTGTTTCATATGGCACCCCATTTAAAATTTTAGAACTCTGAATATATCTAGGATACAAATTTCTCTATATCGGTACGAACACAGTATTGCATTGGGAATTTTTTCATTTCGGGTGACACTCAACTAGAAATTTCAGGATCCTGGATATATCCAATATACAAATTTCTACATATCGATTCCAAAGATGTATTGCATTGGGAATTTCTTCATTTTGAATGATACTTTACTTGAAATTTTAAAATTCTGAATGTATCCAAGCACCATACGTATCCAAGACATCAATTTCTTTATATCTAGGATTTTCTCGTTCTAACAAATATCAAGTGGTAAATGCTCGGTGGTTTGCTTTGGTGTTACAGTTCCGCCGCACAAAATCGTGATCGTCGATGATTCCGGAATCGCACGGAACTCTATGGTGGGTCCGTACATAGAGGGCGACACTCTGCGGCTCTACTGTGATGTGTACGGCGGTAAGTACAATGTAACGTCACATCGCACCGTGTTCCCGTGGTTCGGTCGAGAGGGCCGCTGGAACGTCCGCTGCAATTCCAAAAACGAGCACGGCTTTCGTGGATCGTTGAAGCCTCGTTTGCAACGGGATTTACGTGACGGTGTTCGTGTATGTGGCAAGGAACGCTGGCCACGTCCAGAAATTCATTTTAATCGCCACGTTAGGTAGCTCCTTTACCAAGTAATGGATACAATCCTGTGCTAAGGTCTTAGAGTATCTACTAAACGAAATCATGCTTTTCGAGTTGGGAAATTACGAAACAAAAATTTCGATAATGTTGAAAGTAAAAGATAACAAATATCAGCCATTTGCATAGAGATTGCTTTTAATTTCGTAAATGAAGAACTTGCAATAATTAAATTGTAGTAGAGTTATGTATTAAGAAGCGTGCAATATTAAATCGATTGTTTTCGATATTAATAACAATTATTTTGTTAGATACGCTTAATTTTTGAGGAATTTCTAATTCTGAAAATACACACAAAGAGTATCTTAAAGTGTATTTAGTTTCCATCCATTAAAATTACCAACGTAGATGGTCTAAGACTTTTTCACGGTACTAAGTCTGAAGAAAGATAAGAAAATTGGTAGTGATTTAAAGAGTACACAAAAGTACACTATGCTCTAGATTATTCTGCATGAAGGCAAATTAATTCGATTATAGTATTTATGATCGTTGCACTGCAGTATTGTGTACTTAGAGAAGAAACGATAAGTAACTACAGTTTTACGAGATTCTAGGGTTAAAATACCGGGAAACCGTGGAATATAAGCTACGGCAATACAATTTTCATGTGTACTAGCAGTATACACGCATTACGTACGATTTACGGACTAAAGTACCTGGTGTTACCGTGAAAGATTGGTAGTTATCATCGTGACAATTTATTTCAATTACTGTCGCGGATATTGCTCGCCCTTCGCGACCAATTCTTCATTATAAATGATTTTTACAACGCAATCTCGAATTTTTATATATTTCCCACTAAACCACAATAACGAAACGAACGAACAATTCTATGCAATTTTTAACTGACAGGGGCGAATCGTTAACAAAATAAAATTCATAACTACGACCCACTGCTACCTTTTAGAATGTTACCGTCAGGCAAAAATTCTCGTTCCCAGCGAGAAGAAATTCAGGAAATAGTTTGAAAATTGCGTGAAAAATGGAAGTGATGCGTTTCCACAGGTAAGCCAGCGCCGACGGTGTCCTGGCACCGCGACGACAAACTCGTCAGCAACAAAACCGTAACAGTGAGGAACGGCGTGACGCGCAACGAGCTCGTTATAAAAAATTTAGGACGAGACGACGTCCGCTCCATGCTAACCTGCAACGCAACGAATAACAATAGGTCCATCCCGCTCTCCTCCACCGTTTACGTCGACATGAATTGTAAGTATCGCCCCACGGTCACAACGATAAAAACTCCCCGAATGCTTGGTTTTGCACGAAACTATCGTAAACTGGAGAAACGTTGGTGGCATCAGGTAATAGTCGCAGATACGAGTTCGTACCTCGTTTAGCGACAGTTTTACACTTTCGACAAGACATTTAGTTTAAGAGTGTAACAAAGACAATATATCAGAAATGACTGGTAATCATAAAACTAAAAAAATTTTTTTGTAAAGGTCCGAAGCTCTCAAAATAACGATTAGAATTTGGTAATTAGGATGTAAATACATGAACAAAGGATTAATTCGTAATAATTAAATATCCGATGCCTTTGATTGCAACATTAAACCAATTAGTAAGAAAATGAATTAATCTTTCAAATAAATCAAGAATACAGCGAAGGAATGTAGAATTATGAAATAAACGAATTTAAATGCCAATATAAACCCGATTTACGACGTTTCGCCTATTTCTCACTGTCGTTCTCTTTTCACAAAAAACATTTTGATTTCTGCTCCTTGATATCCCGCGAATAATAAATCCGAAAGATCGCGTGAAATATCGATCGTAATAAATAAACAAACGGGTTATAAGTCGGCCTATTAAAACCACACGTCAAACGAACGAATACTAAACTTATTGAACAAAGTGACATCGATGCGGTTGTTCACGGAAGAAAAACTGGGTTATGAAATTTCTCACCGCGATGAAACTCCATCGACGCTACAGCGCGTCTTTGCGATAGCGCTTTGCTATTGACAAGCCATCGCTGCGAGATGTTTATCGATATAATAGAAAAGCCAATGGCCATTTTTCTAGTGGCGTTTCGCGTGCCACGCTACGGAATCCGAGCGAAATACCTTGTCGATGGGCAGAGATGAAGTTTCCACCGAGCGAGCAACGAAGTTTAGATCGACTTCGATCCGACCTCTGAACAACATTGAGGATCCGATTGATTCTCAGAAACCCAATAAATATCGAGTTGTTTGGAGAGTTCGTAGTACTTTTAATCAGCCTATTATATCTTGCATATTCATTATGCACTTTTATAAAAAAAAGGTATGCTATCAACAAATGTACCAATTAATAAAAAATATCTGGCATTAGTTAATGCAGAGTGTGTGATTTTCGAAACAAAAGAGAGGCCTTCGAATTCTTCCTAAATTCCATCATGAGCTCTTCGAACAACCCAATATTATAGACTCACCGTCTCTAAAGCAATTCTAAAACAAATAGAACACACTTGACCGAGTCAAGTGATTCAAAGTAGATGAGGACTTTACTCGACAGACAAATATCTTCTGTATTCGAATGCTAAGATAACAACTGGCAGTCAATTGACCATACTTACAATAATAAATAACATCATCGTATTGTTTGCCAATTTCCTAAAGATACAACATCGTCAAGTTTCTCTTAAATCTCGCGACGTCCTACATAAACTTTGCTGACAAATCCAATAGTAAAACAGAAACACTGATCTCGACTTTATCACCGACTCCTAAATCCATAATTCTAACCCCTAAATTGAATCATCCTACACATATATTACGGAGAACAAAAAATACAGAAGTTATGATGGGAAGCTTGTTCGCTCGTCATTCAGGACACGTGACCGCGGTGGCAAGACCGATCTTTTGAATCTAAATTATCAGAGGTTAAGCCAATAAAACGTAGGGCATAACGAGAAATAATAAGTTTACGCGTCAGGTTGGAATCAAGATGAACGATAAGATCTTTTGAAAGGAAGTACACAAGGACGGAAATCCTTGGAGCTTCCTCTGGGGGATCGTCCTATATTCTTTACAAGACCGAACCCATTTTCCAGCCACTGTGCGTAAAGGAAGCGAGAGATAGGAGGTAGCCACGGGCGTGGTCATTACAGGATGAATTACGTTCATGGGGTTGCCGAGATACCCTTCGTCCTTTCGCTTCATCTTTTCCCCCTTTGGAAAGGTTTTCGATTATCTATACAATGATTTAAAATATTCCCCGATAACGTTCACGGATCAGGAAGTGACCATTTCCACTCAACGACCTCCGATCTAGCTGACTCCTCGCCTTTACCCTCTTGGAAACAAAGCGAGAACTGATATAACGTTTATACCGTCATATCGTTTGAGGATACTTAAGAAGGATGATACTCAAGAATGGTTAAAAGGAACGATGGCCGATGAATCTGATCGGAGAGAGCAGATATTTTAAATCTCACATATTTTTTGAAACGGAGCACAATGGAGATCCTTTTTTAAATGGTCTATCCAGAATTATGTATTCTTCCCGCAGTGAATAGGATCTCTTGAAATTAACGTTTCGGCCTGTAAATCGGCAAACGAAGACTTTCAACTGAATTCAAGCCCCTAATTAGCGGCTAAGTAGATCTTAAACTAGGTTACGCAAAGTTTTACCTTGCACTTTTTTTTGTAGCGGAGATATATGGTTTGACGGGAAATATAGAGACAACAAAATCCTTTTATGCGGTAGGAATTCTATTAAAAAGTGCTGAATGGTCGAATTTGCTACGGATTCACGAACTTCCGAACAATCAATCGGCTACAATCCGAACCCTGTTGTTTGAGTACCCAATACCGAGGACGCTGGTAACAATTATTTCTGACAGGATCCAACAGGGTTCTATCGATAAGCGGAACATTCGGCTAGGAACAGAGTCGATGCACAACAGATGACTAGACCAGATTACCTTGTCTTTGGCCGTACCAAGTTCCGCGAGATCGTGCCGCAATTTAGGAGAATGGCAAAGTTTTGGCTGATAGCCTCGTTCCACGTCACCCAGTTCTTAAACAAAGTTTGACCCTTACCGGTGTAGTAGACTCTACTACGTCGTTTTCTCGGCATTCAATCCTACCAACGGTCACCATTCTCGCTTCGCTGTTCTCAAATTATCGTCTCTCAAATGGTGGACTGTGAAACTCTGCTGATCAGCTAATTTTTTTCAAGTACTGGAATGAAAGGAGTACAGCACGTCATTTCGTACATTTGCGCCATTACGAAATGGTAATGACATTAAAACACGAAGAACCATTTTTAGAATTGAATCAATTAGATCTCGACGATGTCGTGACTCGAATCTCAAAGGCTCTGGTTTAGATCGATCATCGTGACAAATTGTAGGAAATGAGTCATTTGATTTCAGACGAATTTATCATGTCTTGTAATTTCAGGAAAAATAGAACCTAGTCGGTTTGGCTTCTGAGAAACTCGAGCAAATCAGATATTACTATGTAGTATCGTCGCTAGAAACTTTGTATATATATAGAAAATACGTTTCAGGATCCGTTTCAAATTCTTCTTAATTTGAACCGCGTTTTAAACAAGAGTTTTCAGAGTTTTAAACATCCCGGAAGCAATCAGTTCCATAGGACGCAGCAATTCCGATCACTCTGTTTCGCTATAGCTTCTCGATCCGCGAGCAAAACTTAAATAATTTAACCGCGTGTAATTCCCAGAAGTGGTAAGTGAAATGCCAGACTGGCGTTTCACATTGTCGTGGCGCGACTTTATGCCACCGGGTATTCTAATCTCGGTGGAATATCGTTCGTAATAACGTAGCCAATGTCATTCGCTCCTATCCTTTATTCGCCAGCTTTTTACGAGCTTCCTGTTTGTTCCTTGTAATTTTCTTTACGACTCTATTTATGCCGGTAGTAATAACCTAATTGTGACTAATTTCGGCACGTTCAATGTGCGTGAAAATAATTTTCTTACATTCTATGCACGAGGTCGTAAATCGATTGATGTTGAAATAACTCAACTGTAAGGATAGAGACTAAGTTTCCATGTTTCTATCAGTCAAATTATGTAGGTTTATTATAGCAAGGAAGTTTCTTATAAACTTCCCATTCGTTCCCTTTAGCCATCTTTATGACTTTATTCGCCATTATAGTTTCAAGACTCTTACGTCTGAAAATTATCAGTGAATAGCTGTATCACATGCGGTCGTTGCGATCATTAGAAACGCGTGAGATAGTTTTTGAAAATATGTCGTTTAACGATGCGAAGAGGAAGACTGCGTAATTTCATTTGTTCGATCTATTAATTCTCTAGTATTTATTTCCTGCATACAAAGTTTATTTTCGACGATATCGATGAATCGAATTCGTCATTTTCCTATTGACTGCTCGTTTCGTCTGTAGAAACTTTTGTCCACCGTTCGATATCACGTGTGAAAATTCATTACGAGATCTCGTCGGGAAACTTCATTAAAGAGAAGATCCGGTGCTGATACATAGTCGGGATTAGCATCATGATATCGCTTCTACTACTAAACTGGCTATGATGTCGGGCAAATCATCTTAATGAATCCGCAACATCACTGAGATTCGATATTTCGCGAGGTTCCAACTTAAACATCGTTGTCCCATCTGAACAACGCTTACGCCATTAAAATTTATTAGTAGTAGGCTGACTATTTGTTTAAACGACCAGCTTCTAAAGTTCTCGCAGTAGTTTATCGCATTCACTCGTAAAAACTTTTTCAAATGGTTCTGGCTAGATATCGCTGTTTGTACGCGATAAGTCGAAATTTATTTAATACTGGAACCACTGAAAACTAAAGTTTGTAACAAAGAAATCAAAGTGGGTGATATATAGAAAAAATATATAACGCAGAAGAGAAAGCTTCTATCTATATATCACGTTGAGAATCATTGAAATTCCTGAAAGTACACATCATCGTAAATTGGCAAAATTTCATAAGATTCCAATGAAAACTTGCAAATTGATCAGTTTCGTTATTATCCCTATGAAAATTTGCGAATTGGCCACTATGACTACTGTAATAATTTTAACCGATTAAAGATGAATAAATCTAACTGTTCTGTACTAGATAAAGAGAGATTCGAAGTTTTGAAGAAGCACACAGAAAAAAATAGAGAAAGTTTGCATGAACTCGAAGCAGTTTGTTACCTCGTTAAATTACCATAACGCTGGCGGTAAAGAGCACTATTATTTTCCCATCGCGACAAATCGCACTCTCAAGAGCAGACTGTCTTTAATTGAAGCTTCCGGTGCTCGAGGTCACCATTTCCCTCGCGATTCTTCCCAACGAGAAGTCTCCTCCACGGAGCAAGCTACGAATTCAATTTAGAACGATCGATTGGACGAGTAATTGAGATGCACCAAAAATAATGCGCCGGGAATGAAGATGGGGGATAAACGGAATATTAAGAATCTTATGAATCGGACCAGAATTGGGAAAATTATTATCTCGAGATGCAATTACTTTAAAAACAGGTGATTCAACAAGGCGATTCCAAACGGTATTACTATTTCTACATTATTCAATCTAGGATAACCCTTTTACACTAAAACCAGCGATCCACTATGATGTATATACACTACCGTTTATAATTATTATTTGAACGAAATCAATGATCGATAAACGTTTCTCTTGAATAATTTATATTTAACCAATAATATTCAAAACGGTGTTTATTATTTCAATAGGGATTTGTATGCATAAATAATATCAAGAAACCCTTGCTTAGCTTTTATAATAGCAAAGAAAACAACATACATCGGAGAGGTACATCGGCTAATTATGAATAATTATGTGCAGTACTATGTATGTTCTGAGTTTTGCTATACACGAATAACAAGAGACAACAAAAACAGCTGCATAAATTTTAATAATAGCAAAAGCTACAAGTCTAATACAATTTGCAGATCATTTTTGGTTGTTAAACCGTGGACAGATATTATTCTTTCATTATGTCTGCATGCTAACGAATACGTACCAATGAAGAAAGATATACCACAAAATGGTTTCGATAAGAAACTGTTGAAATATCATATGATCAAGTATGAGCAATAGATATACCAGATAAACAGCGAAGACAGAAAGACTAGAGTATTTATCGGATACACCGGATCTATACTATAGAATTCTTGAGATGGCGCGATTGCAGGTTATAAGAAGGTTTCACACGAACACGAAGGCCATTCGTATGTTTGGTACGTGAAGCTCGAAACGAACGTCGAGGCAGCGACCTCGAAAGGCTACAAAGTAAATTCCATCGTAACACGCGATGTGGCCTAATAACTAATTATATTCCCGATAACGCTGGATTATCGAGTAATTATGCGTATCGCGATGAAGAAAGAAGAATAAAAAAACGCGAACCCGAGAAGAAGGTAATTTCTTTGTGTGGAGCGGATCAAAAAGCTGCGAGTCGTTCTCAATTACTTCGATTCATATCGTAATGAACCACGAAAAGACCTACGGCTCAAACGCTGTAAATTTCGTTTAACGTTCGTTTGTAATTGGCATTTTTGAGCGGATCGAAGCTTACGGAGACGTGTTACGAATATTATTCGAATGGAGAAGCTCGTGTAACAGAAAATACCGCAAAGGAATTTGCATTAATTTTTTTGTTCTTCTTGCTGAATGAATACTTGCTCACGAATACTCTGTCATTTTAAAAAATCGAATCTTATATACACTGGTAACCATAAGTATGCTATTAAATATAGCAAAATTTATTAGAGTTTTCTAAGAAATGTAAGTAATAGGTGTCCTAATATTTATGCTTGACGGAGTATTGTGTTTCAATGTTTACTATAGATCGGAATTTTCAAACCATTCCATCACTGCCAGATTTGTATCTAAACCTTGTGAAACAGTATTTCTAAATGTTAGTGAACGTCAGACCGTGTATTCATTAAAACGATCAATCATCGAAATTCCTCGATTTACCCAAGGCACAGCAGAACAAACCCGTAATTCGTCACTCCATAATGGTGTTCAATTATCTACAAAAGCAACGAGCCTATTCAACGATATATAAAATAAGAGAAGATAGTGCTGATAGAACGGGTTCAAGCAATGTAGTTTATTAGAGGGAATAGCGAAACAAAGGACAGGTCCATGAATCATAGGGCAAAGTTTAGAAAAGGACGAAACTAAAAGAAGGAAGAAAGGACGAAAAACCTGAAATATATTATCCCATAAGGCTACGCGGTATTTCAACGATGTTAGCCGTAACCGCGAAAAAAAACAAACACGATATCCTGTTTCTATTGTCTCTCGATCCTGCACTACCTCGGAGTCCACACCAATTTCGCACGACCCTGCCCAAACCAGCCACGAGGCACCAAAAAGCCCTAAAAAATTCAATAGACAGAAAGAATTTTCAGCTATGTTCACCTAAAAACCTACTCTTTTGGCATCTACCACCGTAGATCTCTTCTAGTGCGCACAATTATCCGTAAGGAAGTTAAAACAATCACCTTGGCAAGGCAGGAGTTCGTGCGCTTTAAAGCTTCAGAGGAATATTAACCGCCTACAGAATTTACAATCAGAGACATTTATCTCGTGCACCGTATGGCTCGTACAAACGATCGTTACGGTGTTAAAGAAGAATAGATGGAAGTAGAAGGAAAAGGAGAAAAAAAATTGAGATGTTGAAAAGGAGAAAATATGAAGAGGGGAAAGAAACGCGAGAAAGAAGAACAAAATAAGCTATCGAGTCGCTTTATGCGCGACACTGTGCGCGTATCACAAAAGACGAGCGTGGAAACAAGTTCCAGGGGAGCTGGTGGCACTCGTCGAGTTAATAATACGTTTCCGGTGTTTTTCACGGCGAAAGGTATCGTGGTACAGGCGAGCTGCCCGTGCGAAGCTTAAAAAGGAATCGCCGCCCTCAATGGCGACCCGAGAGCTTTCTTATTTGCCTTTCGGCCGCACAGATACGCGGCAGTCGGTGACACGGATTTCCTGCCTGATATATGTGTATCTCTTGCCTCTCGTGCAAAAGCGTGACCTTCGGTACGACCCGATTTTCCAAAGCCCCGTTGCCGAGACATTCTTGCCAACTGCGACACGATTCGTTCCGGTAACGGCCGTAAAGAAACTGTTCGACGGCCTTTCGCAAGGCAGACGATGGCCATTAAAGACACTCGCCGCGTGCACCGAACTCTCTTGGCTCGAGATGTGTGATTTGCCCGGCTCGATGGAGCCTGCGCTTGAATACAGGAATTTAAATACCGAGTTTTCGGAGTTCTACTTTGGTGCAGTGTTGTTCTTTTTCAGATCGTTAAGATGTTTTAGAAGAGTGATGACAACATCATCTTATTTCTGAGAGTATCATTGACGTTTCATAGTAAAAATTCGTCGACCGTTTGAAATGATAAATAAATAGTAAATAGGAATAGCGAATATTAATTAGTACATTCGATTCAAACTGTAAAACGTGAGGATTATTTCAGTAACTTTAGTAAAGCAGATATATTCGAACTCATGTAATACACTCACAGAATTGCTACATGATGGCATTTTTGTATAACCCGCGTTATTACAATTAACCTGTCTTGCTAATTATTGTATATGTTAGATAATTCGTGACTTGTATTATCTCGAAATACGCATACAACGATGTAACTGAATTCGTTGAGATTGGAAAAAATATTTACTTAAAACTAGCGATACTTGTTTTAGAAATTTAGTTAAGATGTCGACCAACGTTTTACAAGAAGAAGATCTAAAAGTGAAACTGACTCGATTAAGCAACTTTCCCTGCAGACGTGTCTTATCTTTTCGCGACAAAACAGAAACTTTAATCACCTCGCGATTAAACGGAAACTTTAATTACAGGAATAACACAGAGCTCCTTCTTTTCCTCAAATAGCAAGATATTTCGTCTTCTTTTTCTATCATAAATCTAAATCTAATAAACAACAAGGAATCTTAAGCATCCTCGTCTAGAAGCTTCCGAACAACCCGCATCCCTAAATTCTCGGACCCCTCCATGAATCAGCCCGTGTACGCAAGCACATTTATCAGTTCCTGCGTGTCTGTTGCTTCGTGTTTTCCATTACGGTTTCACCGTGGAACGAAACGCAGACTTTTCGCCTGGGCATTTGTTATTCGAAGACAATAACACTCGCCTTCGACGAACGATTAAAACCAGATTTAATCCGCGTGATTTCCATCGCCATTCGTCTTTAATACAGGATAAATGGAGCGTACCAGCTGAACCATTCACCAGCCGAGAAATTATGCGACTCTTTGTTTTCGGTTATACCGGTCCGGTTGCTCGTAATAGATTCACGCTTAAACTGTACATAAGTACGTCCATTTATCGCAGTTTACAGAAGCCTGAGCCCGCCTATACATGCCGGTACCGGCTATTTGTTTCGAGCGGTCATCGCAGACGCGCCGTAAGCCGGCTGGAATTTTCGCGGTTCGTGGCTTTTCGTTCCAACTCGTCGACACCACGACTTTCTACTCTCTGCTCGTGGTAGCGCGGAACCAACGTACGAGTGTAGTTTTGGCTTCGTTTAAAGTAAGGAAATGAAAATTTCGCGCATCGCCAAGTTGCCTCGAGCATGCCACGATAAACATTCGCTGTTTACAAATCAAATTTTACAGTTTTAATGCTTAGTTTCATCTGCAGGCGAGATTATTTATTTGGTTATTTATTCGCGGCATAAGCGTAGATACATGTAATTCTTTTTATCTCATAGAGTTAGTTTAATAGAGATGTACGAAATTGTGTTTCGCAATAGTATAGCGCGAACGGATCTTTGCCAATTTTATATACACGAAACGTTTCTTAATTTTTACCAAACTCTGGTATAAATTCTCGTAGCGAAGAAAGCAGAGAAATTTAGGAAAATTTTGTAAACAGGAAACTTCTGAATTTGCCAAGTATTGGCGTTTTTTTACAAAATCTTCAAAAGAAATACGAAACACTTAAGAAATCGTAGAGACCTCGGAAATTTTAATATCGTGGATATTTCAACATTAAAACAAACGATATTTTCACAATTCCTAAGAAGATGAAAAGGTACGTATTTAGCCTCAAAATCAAACAACTTGGAAACATGCGGTTTCTCGAGTTCTTTTGTAATCTCCATACGCATTCTCCATACTTTTACACACTCAACTTACCCGCAAAAGTGCAAACATCGCCAGACTACCCACAACACAATACAACGCCGAGAAAGGAAAGAAACTGTTTCAATTCTGCAAGTTTCAATCGGGCAAGATTTTCAATTGGCCCGCTATTTTGTTGCGTCTCGTCAAATCGAAGAAGGTTCCAGCTGGATATGTGGGTCGGGGGAGCTCCAGAAATTCGCGCGAAAATGGAATAAGAACGATTATAAGACGAGGAGAACCGTCCCGTTTTCTCCGCTGAATTTCATTATGCCGGGCGAAATTGGATCCCGCCGATCAATTACCCGGCTCGAGAGAGACGTTCTCGCGAGTCTGCAGCCACTCCGGGATCTGAATGGTTCTCACGGCCGATTAACGTTCGTCGAAAATCTTGCCGGTTGCAGCCGCGTATCCGCTTCCTCTCCCTTAGCTTTCCCTATACTGAAGCGCCTCACGTTCGCCCTAGACGTACGCTGCAACGTACGACTAGGCACGATGTTTCGTCACGTTCCTCCTTTCGAAACGCTCGGTTAGAATGCTTCGAGAGTCTGTAAGCGAAGGAAAGAATTCCAACAGTTTGCATAGAAGGTTAGATGGAGAGTAACGAGACGTGCTTTGGAAAACGACGGCTGCACTTGATCAAAGTTGAATCAGATGGGCTACTTGGTAGCAATACAGGTGTATAAATTGAATCTTTTGATGAGTATACAGTGGCTCGTGAAGGTATTCAAACAGTTACCATAGAAAAATTTTCGGGATACATTTTACAATTCCATTAGGAGAGCGAGGAGACAGAATCGTACTGAGTATATCAGAAACATGTGAAAACAATATGGAAATGTAGTGCCAATAAAATTTCAAATTGTTTCGTGTAATACACGTAATATGTTCGTAAAAAGTTTCTGTAAATGCTCGACTATCTTCGTGAAAACCTATACGCGTGTGTATGTTGAGTACACGAACATTTAGGAGAAGTTTAGTTAACTCTTCCATCTTAGATTCTTTCGTAGAAGGTTCTGTTGTGGAAGTATAACACAAAAGAACAATAGAATAACTTACACCGGAGAGGAAGAACAATGTTAATTTGAAGATGGTCAAAGATCGTGAGTGAGCCTATGGACTAGAAAACTAGTAGATCATAAATTCGTATCCTGATATTTTGACCTCTCTCATAAAATATTTCTCACCTTTTTACGTTACTGTACAGACAAGAAAGAATATGTCACATAGTTGGCTTATATTTGTCGACATACGCTGTTTTGTATCCTCAACTTCGCGATAAGAAACACAATAAACCACTTCCCTCAGTTCCGAAAGAATGTGTGGATGTACGTATATCTTCGACAATTTTTGTCGTATGATATTTTAGGTATAAAGGAACGTGCTATCTCTAGGAAAAGAGTGGCAAAAAGCAGGAAAAATCCAGAGAAGATGGGAACGTAGACACCGTGGTGTAACGCCGCCGCGATTCCGCCCATCGGTGGCTCTTTATTCACAGAGTTTGGTTTTCATTCGCTTTGCAATTCAATCCGTCGAATCTCGCGGGATATTCTCTGTCTGTCTCCGCGTCCCTTTCAACGTTCTCAATCGTCGTTCCAACGGCGGCAAGGTTACAGCCCCCGATATTCGGGAACCTAACACCGTTCAGCTTATGCCAGCAGCCAGAGGCATCGAATTAATGATTCCCTGCAACACTCCGTTCAACTCTGAGACACACATATAGCATCCGAGAGTATGGTAATTTGGTATCTCCCGTGATATATCCAGTCTCGAAATGACAACAAGACAATTGCCTCGCGGTTTCATCTAGAATGTAAACCAGCCTCCGGAGAAACTGGAGAGAAAGTTTTATATCGTTTTTGTAAATGTAGAATACTTTTTTAAAATTGAAGTCGTAAAAAAATTTGATTAATATTTTTAGGAATCGAATATTTTTAAGGTCACAGTAGGTTTAACTTTAGAATAGTTGCTTATTAGTTCTTATCACTATTTCTTGACCAATTGGATTGTACAAATTTTCTGAAGAAGTTTGGAGAGTTTGGAGTATTTATAACACTATGAAAGGCTGTCTTTTTTCTTGAATCTTGTAATTTCTTTCTTGTCCCTGTTTTGAATAATTAAATTTTATGACACATCTACTATTTTAATACAATTTTTGTATCTCGACAAAGCAATATGTAAATTGCTTTATTTATGTTTTTCAGTAATTCTGTGTTTCATATAACTTTTTACATTTGAGTTAATATGGATCAATTCGTGTGAATCGTAAGTGAAGTTAAAGAACATATAACAATAAAAATAAATATCGCTTAACACATTGAAGACCAATGATATAGCATATATACCATGCAGTATCTCGTCGTAATGACCGACAACACCTGCATGTCATTAGTAATTTCAATTAATTCTCAGACAACAGTCAGAAACATCATAATATAGGTATTAATTATTTTTGCAGTGATTGTAGATATAATTCAGATTTATGTTTGAGAGAGTGTTTCAAGAATTACCATAAGTATTATTTATGATTTATATTACTTTAACAAATTTTTTTTATTTAACTATACGTATAAATTTTCATATTTTAGAAAATTTTTATATTTTGTATGTATGTGTGTCTGTTCTGCCTTGTAAGTATAAATAATGTTTATACTTTTGATTCATACTTTTGATACATACATGTTATATAATTTTCTCATTCTTGAAATAAGTATCATTACATTACATATACACTATATTTCATGACATGTTTTTCAATAAAAATGATCTAAAATGGGCTTTTTCTTTATTCCTACATTAATCAATTTCACTTATTTTTTATTATAAACTTGTAAAAGTTTTCCATCATTCGGAAGAGTTTTGTTCAAAGTCACCGGTCTCGATCGTGAAAACTTATTTCAGTATGTAACAGAAAGAACCATATGTACTAACTTTCATTTCATAAAAATGTAGGAAAATATTGCACACCATTGTTCCGGAACAAGGCCACAAAAAAAACATACCATAAGCCAAAAATTCAATGCTGATGAAAGTATAATGAGAAGTACACCAATGAAATTCCAAGAACAGACTCTTCTTTCTCTCACTTTCCATCCGCCTTAGCTTAACATCTTACTCAAGACTTACGACGCAGCAATTCTCGAAAGTGTTCCACCCCAGTCTCTTTCCAAGAACTGATGCAGAATATCCACGGTCGCATTAAGTATTCTTTTACGTACAAATTTTGCATACAGAAACGCCGTGCCATTTTATCCATGACGTTTACGCTATCTTCTGGTATTTCGACCAGACCTAACATTCGACGTACGTTAAATCGATACCTATTCGTACAAAAACAGTTTGCATTTAAAATTCTGTTTAAAAAAAAGTTTGTAATCACTATGCTTCTGTTTCACAGAATCTACAAAAGTAGAAAGACGTCAGCTTAGAATACTGTTTGGTAAAAAAAAATCTATTATAATGAAAGAAACGGTACATTCGTATCTACGACTAGACGCTAACTATATTAATACAAATTCGTATTTTTATGAATATAACTAAAAAGATGTAAAAAACCTAGGTACTAAATTCTTTGTCCTACTATGCATTATAGAAAGTATTATTTTTGATATTCTATACATTTTCGCACCTTTCAATTTCCTAATAACGTCGTACCTAATAGTCTACCTAATAACGTTAATTCTGAATTAATTTTAGAATTAACAAAATATTTATATAATCAAAAAACTGGTTCCAGACCCTCCATTGCAAGTATCACAATAAAGAAACGCACGAAATAACGTCAGCTTTGTCCCCGATCCGCCACGATGTAATCCTTAAAACGCATCTTCTCGGTCATCAACCGAGTTCTCTCGAATACAGAGGTTGCAAACGGTTGAATAGACAGGCTGGTTGGAGGTTGGCCTAAATTTCCCACGACGAAAACGCCAGCTACGGGCCGTGCTGGCTAGAAACCGTGCGGACGAAAGAGTATTTAGCCCCGGGCGACAGAAAGTCTAGGATCGGTACTACATCGTCCAAGGGAAGAAACCGCTCCCTATACAGTCGCCTACACGTGCATGCATGGGACAGGAGAACGAAAATACCTGGCGAGCCTCGGGCTACGGAACACCTATCGACGGCCCTTTTCACCCTCGCAAATTTCCCTGCCAGAACAGAAACCCGACCGAAGACTAAGATCCTTCGATGAAAGGAAATGCCACTGTGTGGTTCAAACAAAACCGTTTGTATATCTCCCGTTTACTTTGTGCTTTCGTTTCTCTGTGTATTGTGTGCGTGTCTTCGCACGAAAGAAATGAAATGGGAAGTTTTGTTCGATGCTTCGTTGCTCTTGAGTTGAGTATTTATCATAGAAAAGTTTTATGCGCATACGATGTGTGTGTTATATAAAAAATTTCGAAATTTTATTACTGCTGATAAGACACAAGTCTGAAAATGTATGTGGCAGATACAAGTCGCTTATTGGAAATATATATTTAATACAAAATTAGTATACAGCATGAGCAATCATTTTAAATATATAATAAGTGTCACAGATGGTTCAATTAAATATTAAGGCTTATTAATATAATGGACTGTCGTCCAAGTGTATATATTCCTGCAGTAAATAACTTCACGAATATTTTACGAGCCATTATATCTACATTGAAGCATTGAAACAAGGTTACTTTTCTTTGGCATAGAACAATTGTGTTTGCGTGATGGAATAAATAATCGATGGAAAAAAAGCGACAAAAGGAAGTAACAAAAATTTAAAAAATATCGTCTCATCCTGTAACATCGCAATCGTCTTGTCTATTCTTGTTACGTGTATTTAAGCTTACGTATACACCGATGTATTATCGAACGAGCCTCCAGCAAGAAGCCTGGGTTTCTGCAGGGAAACTATAGGAAAAACTAGAGCACAGTTTGATCCCTCGTGACGTAGTACACGATGTCTTTGCCAGTGACGAAGAAAATCCGCTTCCGCGGTTTCACGAATCTCCGAAATGCAGTTGATCTTTTTTTTGTGAATCCTCTGATAATGTTTGCGTAATGTACGTGATAAATCCCGTTCGCTCGATCATGGATTAACCAACGAGCTGGTCGTCCAGTGAAAACGACACGCTTGTTTGTTCAACGTTCTATCCACTCCGCGATCCATAATCGCTTCTTTGCCAATCGAAAATTGCGATACCATCGTAGAAAGAAGGGATCGTAGATAAATATTGAAGGACACAATATTGTACTATCCAAAAAATTATTTCGAGATCATCCTGAGATTGTAAAATTAAAAATATCGGTTATACTTCTGTGATATCTCTCCTTTATCTCGTATTAAGTAAAAAGAACGACAAATAGGCAAAGATCCAGAGTAAGATATACAATGATCTAAAGCTCTCAACACGTTTGTACACCTGATTTAGGACTTTGACCCAACATCTATCGGAAGCATATGCCCTTGATGATTCTGATGTGCTAACAGGTGCCTATACACGTAGCAAGCTCGTCCATCAACTATCGTGACTGAATACTTTCTGATCCCCTATTCGAACACGACTTTTGCTTCTTTTTATAGATCGTATGCTGATGGACCTATACAGTGAAAAACTCGATCGAACTTTTAACAAGAAGGGGTCCTTTTCAACGGGCCACTTTTCTAGTCGACTCTATTGAAAAATTCTATTCTGGTGCCTCTAAATCGACAGAAACTGACTTCGATGAATAAAGTCAGGATACTTCATCTACGTTCTTACGTAACTCGGTCGATTTTTGCAAATTTTATCTTTATTTTTTCGATCGATCTTAACAACTTAAGTAACAGGCCTTTTTCAAGCAAAAGAGACATATTTCACAAACACCGTCAATTCTCTTTGAAATAATTTTTCTGGACATGCGAGAATCCCAAGCCTCAAAGCTTACAAATATTTTTCTACCGTAATGTATCCTCGTGAAAACTCTCTAATATGAATTAAAATATATTCTACGATTAATTTTAATCCTTCATAGGATTATCGTATAGGAACATCGTAATCTCGAAATCTCCCTAATATCCTCTCCATATACGAATTTCGTCGTACAATAACTTGCCTGACCACGCAGTTCGACGAACTAAATAGCATTTTCATTCTATTGCCTTAAGCTCGGCAACTTCTACAGCAGTTGTTAGCCACGGCTTTCATCCGATTTCCTTTTGTCTCGAAAAGAACCCCGTTCGCGACTTGACTTGCGACCACCACTTAATCCAAGTGCTCATTCTCGCGATGTCCAACATTCACGAGACACATTACAGGCCTCAGGATCGACAGCACTTGTACATCGCCGCTGATTTTCTTTCATCTTTCAGAAGCTGTGTCAACGTTCACGATCCCTTACCAATTGTTTTCTTTGTTTAAGACAAAGCGCTCTCCGGGGATTCGGGGATCCGGGGGATTTCATCAAATCAGAGTTCTTTTTAAGTGTAATAAACTTCGACATAATAAATTCACAAATTTTCATTGAAAGTATGCAAGTTATAAATTCCATTTAGCGTAAAATAAAAGAACGTAATATTTAAAGGACAGTAACAAGCGGCACGTGGATGTAAATGAAAAACTGAAGCATCGCAGTTTCGGAATGATGCGAAATGGAACGTGAGGGCTTCTGTTGCGAAACCATAGCGCACGTACTTAAACAACTACAATACAGCGGAATCTCGTATTTCAAAGAGTATCTACATTTCAACGAGCACGGTCGCGTTAACGCGACGAGCGTGCACGAGCAACCGAAATTGCGGTATTAAATTTATTTTGGGCTCGTAACTCGGACAAACCGCAACGAGAGCACCGAAGCAGTCGCAACAGTGGCTGTAGCATCACTCAGTGACAAAGCGGAAAAGAAGAGAACCGGCTGATTAAATTTAAATGGCTCGCGACGGTGGGGTCAATCGAGATTGTTCGAATAAAATAATACCAAAGAGACGGAAAACCGCAGAAAAAGAGAATACAGATATAGAAAAGGAGGGGGGGGAAAAGTAATGTTCGACCGTTCGCGGAGAGACGCGTTCGCTGTAGATCGCGTCAACGAGAGTCATAAATTCCCGTTACGATTAGATCATCGACGCCACGAAATAATCGATCCCCCATTTCGTTTAGGATAATAGAGGTGGTTGAACTGATTATAACACTGAAGTAACAGGTTACAATGTACACTTTATTCCAACAACTTTATGAACATAGACAGTTACGTTCGGTGCGTATAGATATCAGTTAAATAGATGACTGATCTAAGGGTGGAAAATCAGTCAAGAAATGTTGACTGATCTAAGGATGATAAACCAATAAAGTTCGGTGACGATGCTGTCGTAGAGGAAAACTATTGCTGGGTGTTGGTCGCCCCACCACCGGTCACTTAGGAGTGGAAATGACCGTCGATCATGGGAAAACCCGACCTTCCCATTTTTTATCTGATGGAGCAATAACGATAAGGAACGTCTCGACTTAAACATATTTTATAACAATTAAGGGTCCTAACAGTAAAATACAAATGCTTAGTTTTATGACACTTCCTTAGGATTATTGCGATCCGACTAATTATATTTCCACAGCTAGTGGCTGCCTCGACCGAGGGATGGATTCTGGGTTACGTAAAGAGTCACCGGACGTAACAAGTAATAACAATTTTTAACACTCGAAAAAATTGCGTCGTGTGAAAGCTGCACTTTGCACTTTCAACACTTGACCGACCTTTTCATAAAATTCACATTCTCGTTTATTTTACTGAAACACAAACGGATTTTTGTGTGTCATCAACCACACTTCAAACAGGATGAAATGCGTTCGGCTCTTTGTTTCATTAAATTTTATTAAAAACGATACTACGTGTGTTCTACGAATGTTTCCATCAATTTTTCGTTTTAATCCTGTCAAATGGATATTAACTAATATGTTATCAAATAGGTATTAAATAATAATAACTGTACTCAATGGCGAGGTGGTCTCTATAGTTATAATTTGTATTTCAATAAATTGCTGGTCCTGGAATATTCATCTCCGAATTATCTGGATTTTAGAACCAGCGATTATTTTATACTGTGGACACTTTATTGTAGAATTCGCTTCTTTAACTGAGCGACAATGAGAAATTATTTAAAGCTGAAATTAATATTATTGCGACGATGAAAGTTATTTCGATGTTCTTGATGCTTCTTATCAATGTCTTCGAATTAAGCAGAGATTCAAATCTGGAAGAGATTGAGTGATTTCATTCGTTACTCCCTGGAGCGTTGGTTCGAGATTACGGATGAGAATGGATGGCCGTGTCCTGCTAAAGTTAACAGAGTGTCCCTTTTGCCACAATGAGCCTCAATCGCAAAATGCAGCGTTTTTAATCTTCCATCATCGTATATTTCACAAATTTGTCACGGATACTGGAAAATATTCATTTTAATAAGACTTTAGTTGATGCACTACGCTCAACTATTATAAGTCAGAAGGTAAAATACATCAGAATAGACACAATTCATTATTTAAGTGTTTGGAAAAATTCCTTCTATCTTACTAAAAAGAATTTTGATATAAAGAAACTTTTTAAATCGAAAGAAAATTTATAAATGAAGATTACGCCATCCTCCGAATGAAGTCAGGAAAATTTATTAATTTTACTGTTAGAAATACACGTTTGAAGTTTGATTTTCTTAGAAATCAAACGAATAATCTTTATATGGCTCGTATCTCGATATGCAAGTGGTACAAATCAGTGTCCTGCCAGGCTAGTAGAATATGACGTTGCCTCGCCAGACAAGCAAGGGATATTCAACATTTATTTACATTTCTAGTTTGTTCGTTTATATCCGAGGCTCCTTTGTCTACACTTTCCACTTGTTTATCTATATTTTCGTTTTATCTCTTCGTATTTTCGCTCGTTCAATCTTTACGTAAGATCTTTACATAAGATTTCAAACACTTTTTACGGTACAAACATACGAATTCGCAGTTGCAACAGAATAGGTATCACGTATATGTTACTGGACTGCGGATGCGATTTCATATTTTCATAATTACGAAATACCATAATCAGCGCTTTACTTTAGATGTTATATATGTATTGTACATATATTTTTTTGTTTAATCTCGATAGGTAAGGTCAAAAGAAAAATATTAATATGTTTCTTTAGAGATGCGAGATATAGTAAGATGAATTCATCATGTCCAAATTGCAAAAAATGTATGATACGTTTCATCGTCATTTGCTCTAATAGACAAACATTCATATTTCACGTTTCCATCGTTGTTGAACGAAGAACGAGCGCTTTGGTGATCCTCAAGTGACTATCAGGCGGTGGCTGAGAGAGTTAGCCAAACAAAAAGGAGTTTGGTTAACCGCACGAATGTGACGCGACACAGCTGGATCGACCAGCTGATATTTCAAATATTCCATTCTGTCAGCGACAACGGTCAAGGGAGTAGGCTTGCGTCCCTTCTGGGTTGCGGACGTGGCTAATTTACATGACTTGCATCGGGCTAATTCGAGCGACGGTCGATAGCGCCAGCTAAAAGGGTTGAAACGATGTTTACTTTATTATGTAATCACAGGGAAATTCAATATTGACGGAGGCATGCCGGAAGTCGCTTTAGGAACACCTTATGGCTCTTTTAAACACCGCTGGCTACTATCTTCGTCCCATTCTTTCGTATACCAAACGATTCAAACTATTATTTCCTGAATATTATTTATGATATTACGAATGTGCGAAATTAATAATGACTTTTCAATTTTGTATATTATTAGAATACATCATTAAGAGAAAAATTCTTGGACCATTATCATTGAGATTGTCGTCAAACGAATTCTTGAATCGCGATAAACAAAATTATTGACAGAAAATTCTTCGATCGTTATAATCGAAGTTATTATCAGAAGAATTCTTCGATCGCTATGAACAAGATTATCGTTAAGAAACATTCTTGGATTACGATAAAAAAATTATCGACAAGAAATCTTTAGATCGCTATAAACAAACAAAATTATTGAGAGAAAATTGCTGCCAGAAAAGTTCTTAAATTATTATTAGTAAGATTATTAGATCGTTGGATTTTTGTTCGTTTGCTAAGGATAATAATCGAAATAGCCAATTATCTTTATCCTTATTTAGTCTACTATCTTTGTATTCATATTTATCATAAAAGGAAAAGATTAACAGAAACAGTATGCTGTATTAGAACTTATTTCACGACTCAGTGGACGTCTCGACCCCGATAAATTAATATCTCCAAGGAAGGGCATCTCGAGGGACTGCATTAAGGAACTCTGAGAGAGAACTCGTAAGACCTTCATGAGACTTTATCGTTTCGGAAAGGGACAATTCCGAATCCTATAAACGAATGAAGTGAACCTACGAACATGAAGCTTTTGGTTTCGTATAAGATTCAACTACTTTCGAGCTCGTTCGATAGCTCTTCCTTTCCAAGTTATCGTACATCTCTGCTTTTCTAAAATAACACGATTTTATAAAAAGCTTATTTTATTTTTCTCGTGGATATAAGAATAAGAAAGATTCGGTAAATTCGAAATCTCGATGTTTTAAAAGAATTCGTGGCACAAGAAAATACCAGAAGAGCGTCCTTTACCCGTTACCGATAAAGAGGTGTGTTTTCTGCGTGCAGGCGTCTCGCGAGGAGAACTCACTCAAGCACACAATGGCCTCGAAGCTACAAAAGGAAAAGTTGAATACGAAATGTCACGAAACGACCACGATACGGGCCGCTGCGTAAAACGAATTTCCTCGCCTCTGTCGAGGACAACGGCTTCGGCCACAGCAACGACGTTTTAGTGGAACAATAGCCGTTATACGTCTCGATTTCCCCGCTTTGTCAATGTATACGTTTCCACGCGAACAGATAGAGTATCTGCACGGAAAGTCGTGGACGGCCTGTTTTCCGCTTTATGACATTTCTGACGAGCTGGACATCACACGAGTTTAAGGAAGATACGAAACAATTATCGTCAGTATACATAATGTTTCGTTTCGATCATACGTTAAGATCTCCCTTATTGTTGAAACATTAAAATTCCTGCTTATTAAAACTAAATTGAAATTGAAACATAAGCATTCGAAGCTGTTCTTACATTTATTTCTACCTTAAGGCTAACTGCAGGAAATAACAAGGCAGTAGAATGACTTGGCTTATTGATTTATGGAGATATATATATATATATATATATATATATATCGGGTGGTCGTTAAGACTTGGGTTAGGGGTGTGAAATGAATCTTCACCGGAATTATTCATCGTTGTCATATAATCGAAGTAGCGTTTATTAACACAAGTATGGATGTTACAAGATTGGCAAGTGGCCGCGGTAATTAGACACTAATGACAATGACCTTAGGTTCGATAACGAATCCGCGGTCAACGGGATAACAGATGTACTTTGCTCCAAAGTCTAAGTCGGACTCGACTTACTTCTCGCAATACAAGGATTACTTGACTGGCTCTTTATTGAAACGTAGATTATTCACCGATCGTACAATACACTAGATAACTGATTAATGAGACTGCAAAAAATGGAATGACTTTCCATCACGAAGACGCTGCTGAGGAAAACTATGATGGGGTGTGACTAAGGGCACGAGATCATCGGATTCGTCGAAGAAAGCCTCCGCTCGGAAGGTGAGGAAAATGGACGTTGCTGTTAATTGGTTAATTTCTATGTTGGTGATTAGAAAAGGGTGCTAGCCGCCCTTGAGAGAGAGTTCCTAGCGGGAAGCGTCGTACGTGAGGAAAGCAGATCTCCCGTATCTTCCCGTAATAGGTGACAGATTTACGGGCTGATAGAATAAAGACTGTTTGTCAATTTGAAGAATCTTAGTTAACTAAATCCTAAGATTTATAGCAGGTCCTCAGGCTAGCTGGACATATACTGTGAATGCATCGACATCTGACGATCATCTTGCCCGAAGAATAGGGTCTGTGTGTGACGAGCCACGGGGCCGTTGGAATATTTACTGTTAAGTCGTATCTCTTATCTCAAATCTTGAACAATTGTGTTTAGGTTATTTTGTAAAGGCTACGGTATTGGGGGTTTTCCAAGTAATTCCAACGGGAGGGGGGGCGGTGTCCTTTCATCTCCGACATATATATATTATACGTACAAATGTAACAGCAAGCTAACATCTTTAAAGTCAGTGAAATTAAAATAATTCGGAATTCATTTCAACGTGAAAGTTCAGAAAAGTATTTCTCTCTCTTTTTTATATATATACATATAGAGTGTTCTACAATGTACTGAAAACACATCCTAAGAAACGTATGTAATCATAGTCTTATTTTATGTTTTACGATGAAAAGTTTCCTTTCGTTAACAAGTGATTCGATCGCATCGAGGAACGATCAAAGCGATGGTTCTCGCGCGCAAATCCAAGAGCACCATATCGTTGTTTCCAACAAACGAAAGACTTGGATATACGGGTAAAGAGAATTTCGAGGACAAAGAACTTCCTGACTAATTCTGAATAATTTAATAAGCGAAGATCAAGTCTGCGCGACCTGGCACCAATGACGTATCGCTTTATAACAAAGAAAATTTATCAACGTCAATTTGTCGCGCTGTTGACTATAGATACGCTTCTAGCGACGCGCACGAGAAAGAAAAGAGGAAAGAAACAGAGAAAGAAAAAGGGAAGAGAAAAAAAGAAAAAAAGAGAGTGGCAGAAGGATACTTAAATCTCGGCGCACAGCCGTTATCGTTCAATTATGTGAGGACATAATGGAACGAGGATTAATTACAGATCTTTTTCCCGTCCGTTTCGAGCAGTGTTCGTCGAGTCGCGTTCTTTACCAACGCGTGTGGAATTATATAATTTCAATCTGTCGTGACGTGAACAGATTTTTTGTTGCGCCGCGCTGGGTGAAATTTCCTTTCAAATTCGCTCTGATTACGTGTCGTATGGAAAATAGACCTGTTTTGTATATACAATGGAATTGTTTCAACGATTTACTCTCTTTTATTATGGCGATACGTGTATATGCGAAACAAAAGAGAGAGAAGTACTTTTCTGAACTTTCACGTTGAAATGAATTACGAGTTATTTTAATTTCACTGACTTTAAAGATGTTAGCGTGCTGTTACACGATTTGTACGTATAATAAGTACAACGTAACAAGAGGAGATTGATTAAGCTTAAATTGAGTTATTACGTTATCCAACTGTATCTGAACTGGCGTTTCACATTGTATCTAGAGCATAATAAAGCCGCTCAAAGCTGAGAAAAAATAATAAAGGACAACGAGGGGAAAGAAAAATCGATGCTTCGGACTTGATAAAGCAAACGATTATCCGTGTAAAAAAACAACCATAATGCGAGTAGGGAGTCCAGTATAAATATACCAGGAACTTGGAACGAACTATTTGAATCGCGTTACCTATTTTTAAAGCGAAAAATTACCAATTTCTTCGAATACTGTTCGTAGAAGATTAAACGAGAATTAATTATCAGTGATAATCCAAGCGATTATTCAGCTTGTCTGACCACCTGCTATCCTATTCTACTTGTCCGTCCAAGTACACTCCCGCTGTTCGTGTAACCCAAACACAATCCTATTCTACTACCTGTTCACACGCAGTCCTATTCTACTCGGCTGGCCAGCCACCATTTCTACTCCTTCCGTCTGATAAGATACTGTCCCATTCCTCTTCTACGCTCAGCGGAGACACCGTGTTCCGCTCTAGTTTTCCACTCTTTCAGGTGACCCAGTAACCGAAATTTATCTCACTAATCTAAATCATCCTTCATACGTAATTCCACATCCGTTGAAACAAATTAATCCAAAACTCCGACCTGAACAACTTGTAAATAAATATTTTTCCCAATTGTTCAATATATAAAATACATTTAACTCATCTATCGATTTGAATATTTCCAATTAAAAATTTTCTCTGGCTATTCAATATACGATATAAAAGACAAAACCGACTTATATTTAAGAAACTTATACTAAACTTAAACCTAATCATACAGCTTACAAAACTATTATCTTGCCCATTCAATTGTTCGGTCTTCTGCTAAGACTAAAACAAATCAACGCGAAAATTCAAACTGAACATTTCCAACCAAACATTTTCCCAATTACTATACTCATAAAGGATGCAAAACCAGCCATTATCTTCTTCTTGCGTGAAATACACTTCTTACGATACTAATACCGTGCAAACGACCGTACTTGCAGTTCCCCCGTTGGAAGTGAAGATAATCGGGTCGAACCAGCCGTTGTCGGCGGGCAAGAGGTACGAGCTGGTATGCACCACTTCCGGCTCCAGGCCACCGGCTACGGTAACCTGGTGGAGGAACGATCAGCGTTTGGTAGAGACCAAGGAGACTGTAAGTAATGGTACCAAGACAAGTAAAACAGTATGGAACGTTCGCGAAGATCGAGTTGGCTATTCCCTGGTCGAGCGTAAATCGAAGTCAGGTCTCTTAAATCAGTGAAATATCTCGCGAATCGAAATATATACTTGTCCAGGGAAACCGTTTGGAAGAAGGAAACGGAGGAAGAGAGAGCATCGTTGAAATCTCAAGTTGTTCGTGAATCGATATAATCATCCATAAGTATTCGAATACTTTCGAATTATTACAAATATATAAGATATACTTCAAACGAATTTAATTTAATTTTGATCCGTGATCTTGTCTCGAGCAAACAATATGTGATTGGCAAATATTGGTAAATAGCTGATACTGATTAGTATAAATAAAAAAGTAATAATCGAAGGTAGATGAAAATTAATCCTGCGGAGACACCTGAGTCAAGTTTTTGATATATTTTCTTCCTGGGTCTAGAGTATATGATATTGAAATCTCATTCTTTCGCTATTATATTAAAGACTAATACTGTCTCGTAATATACAACAAATTTGATTATTTGCTATTCAAAATTGGATTTCACTCAAATAACTCTACCTTACTTGAACTTTCAAGATATAATAAACGTATTAATCTTTTAATCAAATTGAACCAGATATCGAAATACACATGGACGGCAGTGTATCTGAAGATGATGTACCGTGAATATCGCTTTTCTGTGGGAGACTAGTCACGCGGGAACTCGTGTAGATGGAGGAAGTAGAGAGTCGAACAGAGTAAAACAGGGTGGACGTAAGATTCGATTTAGCATCGTCGAAGCACTCAGCATAACTTGTAATCCCTACTTGGCGTGGCCTCTTAGAGCAGCTGTAAAATACGTTGTTCTCCGCGTGCGTGTACTTGGCGCGTGTTCCGTCGTCGTGTACCGGTCCGTTTGCGATAGCGTGCCAGGATATCGTTATCACGAGCTCACGTGTGCCACGGCTTAAGCCACGTTAAAAGCGCCATTAGACGGCGAATAATTTAAATCGAGAGCAAACCAGCGACGTGATAACGCTGCTGCTACCCTCGCGACTCCATGCTCTCGTTACGGCCGCGTAATTAAGGGAAATCGACCGGGTCATGAGAATCGGGAATATACAACGACCCGACCATTAATTAGCCCCGGACGGAATGTCCTTCGTTGAAAAACAATGGCCAGCCTCGGGGATTTGGACACGATTTAAGAGACGTTTCGCCTCGTTTCGGATACGAATACTCGATGTCCAACTCGGTGCACGAGTCGCGATTGTCTCTAAGCGATTACCGAATCGAAATTTATCGAGAGTATTTGGAAATTTTTGTAAGACATGGGTAAGATAGAAAAAGTTTGAAGAAAATAGGAGGACAATAATCAGCAGATTGTTTATAGATTTCTGCTTCGTGCATCTGTAAACGAAATGTGACAACAGAGGTTGGTCGAATATGTATAGTAGTACTTCACTATCTGGCTATGAGTTGATATTTTATCTAATAGTTGTTATCGGGACAGATATATTTCCAAAAAATGCTGAGTACAGCATTTTCTCTTCATTAGATACAAATGAGATACGAATACTTCTGAACTAATATTATTAGTAAAATTTTACAACCCTCAAGTACAGCTCGCCAGTATAAATTCTATCGAATAGCAAGAACTGTTAAGGTTATTCGGTGTGTGTGGAATTAAAGAAACGCGTGGGTAAATTGTAAGGTATTGTAAGTATATATATTGTGAATATTAAAGTACAAAGTGTGGAATACAATGTAAGCTGGTCCAGATCCTCACGCTAGCACTGTTACCCTGAGGCTAAAAGAACCCTGAAGCCAACATCGCACGTGTACCGCTTATGGTCTGTCATCGACGCATTCTTTTGTCTATGCGCTATCGATGACCTTAGCGCTTGAGAAAACCGAAGACCAGATGTAGAGTTTTCTTAGAAGTGGCGATCACTTCAACAAGAACAAATTAGTTACCAACCCAAATAAAATTTTACTAGCAACATGTTACAATCCATCTGGCTAACTACTCGACCTAAAATTATAATAAACCTCTAATATATCACTTGCAAATTCGCTGATATTATTAATCGAAAAATTATCGTACAAGAAGCTCACTTCGCAATATGAACTTCAAGAGTTGGTGAGGCAAACGATGGTCAGATAGTACGAAGAAACTGTACCTTACGCGTAAAGATTATTGAAAATAGTTCGTTCGTTCGGGTGAAAAATATCGGTGCAGGACGATGTAAAACGTAAGGCGCGTTAGTAGAGAAACAAAACGGCCGGAACGAAAGTTTCCAAACTGCGAGATTACAGGAAGAGGAAAAGGAAGAGGAAGAAGAAAGAGAAGTTGAGGAAGAAAAAGAACGATCTCGTTTCCTCCGATATACTTCTATAGATTATACTTCCTCCTCGTATTTCTTCTTACGTCTCATCCTCTTTTGTTTAACTTTCTTATATACGCGGCAGCGCAAAGTCGCGCGGAATGAGAAGCATCAACTTTAGAACAATATTTTTTCCGTTTCCTTCCTAGCTAGTGTCCTTCCCTTCGCTTTTATTTTGTCAGTCTCTCAATCTCCGCGTCTCGAATATTTATATGTTGATCGGATGGAACATCGAAAGAAAAAAGAAAATTTAAATTTATAACTCGAGTCAAGTTCGAAGTCACGAGATTACGATCAAACCGTAAAATCAATATTCTGTTTGCCACGCGATATTAATCGGCAGTTTTCGGAGAGGAAGACGAGTTTTTGCAAAAATGGAGAATAACTTCAATGCGGAGAACACGAGAGACATTTGGTAAATTCAGAATTTTTTTCGAAGATTCATCGAACGATAAGCATTATAATTGTTACAAGTAGCAAAAGATACTGATTTAAAGTTGACACTCGAAATTTACAGAATTGAAATCTTTTAATCCTTATTTAACATTAGAACTACCACACCAATCAAAATAGCTGGTTCTACAATTTTATAAATGTGCCAACCCTCATTTATGGATCGTGGTCCCAGATGGATTAATAATACTAAAAATGTACTACTACAAAGCATAGAATTCCTTTTGTAAGAATATAATAAATCAACAAATATAAAAATATTTGATTATTGCGTATTTTTTAAAGACCAGTCATTTTGGCTGGTTTTGATAGAAATACTTCGTCTTAACTGTTGGTAATTCTAGCATTACATACAAAGAATTACATATTTTTTCCATTAAAAAGATCTTTTTTGTTTACTGTTTCACCTTTTACAATGATTTTCAACTTTCCAATTTTATCGAAAGACCATTTGTGATTTCGTGGAAATCACCCTTCCATGCATCAATGGTTAATAACAATATATCGCTATTGTTATCATCAGGAACACTAATGAAAAAGTGGCAAATAGGTTCTAAACTTTATCTCGACGATAAATTACTGATGGTGCTCTTCGTTTCTTATTTCTCTTTGCCTGATCTTCATGGCGACGCTATTATTAAAAGTAATCAACTTCGTCAAAATCTATCGACCCAAAGTTAACATCCATCAACGTCAGAATCTTTAACTCGTTAATTATATAATTCCTGAAAAATGATAACGGAAGGAGAAAGTTAATAGACATGACATTAAAGTCAGGAACTTTGATTCGAAAACAAATGGAAGGGATATTAAGAAGTGCAAAGACAGTAGAGTCTTAACAAATACTTGAAAACTTTCAGATGCATATAGCTTCTTCAATAAGTCAGATATAAGATAACAACAAGGCAAGTGCAAGGCGCAACTCAGCTGCTATAACAATATATCTTGTGCAAGTCAATTTCAGAGTTCAACGTCGTAAAGTTTACCATAAAACTGAACAGATCCGCGAGAAAATATCTGAGTCAATGGACATTTTAGACTAAGAAAACTCCGCGTTAAGCTATTTCTGCAAGATAATGCACTCAAGGCGTTCCTCTCTAAGCCTGTTACAGTAGATTGACAATTACATTGGCGTAGTATTTCAAAGTTTACTACTGAGTAGCCAGGGATGTACAACTACCAATAAGAAGGAATACGGCTACGTTTTGTGATGCATAAAGTCAAGAGAGAAAAAGTTCCATTCAAAATTTCTTCGATTTTTCATAAAAGTCCATATCCACGAATGCATGTCAACCCTGAAATTATTTAACAGCCAGGAAATTCTATTTCATAATTGAGGCTCTCAGAGACTTTGCTAATCAATTTTATTTGCTATCACATAAATCTATCAGAAAAATTACAAATAATACGTATAAATAATAATATATTCTAAGATGAATTTGAGAAAGTCATGTTTTTATCTTCTATGACTCTCCCCCACTTTGAAATTCGTCAACTATCTTTCAATTATCGTAGAAACAAGTCTCTTCGTTTCCTACATCTCGAACTCGCTTCAATCCAAACAAAATAACGAACGATAAAATTAAACCAGACGTAAGAAAGAAAAGACAGAAAGTAGAAATAAAAGGAGGAAAACATAGTCGCGCAAAGGGAAGTTATGATAATGCTGTTACAGACCTCGAGCGATGGGAACACGACCACCAGTATCTTATCTTTCATGGCGACCAAAGCAGATGCTGGTAGACAATTGTCGTGCCGGGCTGAACATCCAATCATGGGAGCCGAGTCGATAAAAGACGACTGGGTGCTCGAGATACAGTGTAAGCGTATTAGAGACACATTCCTGCAGAAGCCATAATGCTTCCAAAGCCCGTGTCGATCAGTTACGATTATTCACCGCGGCACCATCGACATATTGACGTTTTCAATTTGCAGACACGCCGGAAACGCGGATACAGCTGGGCACCTCTTTGAATCCTAACGCGATCCGCGAAGGAACTGACGTCTACTTCGACTGTCTGATTCATGCCGAGCCACCCGTTTACAAGGTTGAATGGCGACACTTGGTAAGCAATTTTGTAATCGATTTAATCCAGTTCTTACGTTTGATATCAGTCGTATCTATCTTCTGTCGTAAAATTGTGAAAATTTTCACTCCATTCGCGCTTAAGCAATTTATAATACTCGGAATTGATATTTAGGTACTGAAACTTCGATTATTATTTTCGGTTTCGATTATTCTAAATTTAGAATTTTTATTTTTAATTACTTCTACGTAAGAAATCTTTGCAGTGACTTATTGTTAGTGGATAATCGAGATTTAGCTCTTCGTATTACCGTCTTCAGCATTCGAATTCATCTACGCTTGCTTGGGGCTCTAAGCCCCAAAAGTTACAATTTAGTTCAGTGCTCTCAGAATTTATAATCTAACTGATACTTTCTCTTATATTCATAACAATTTCAAACGCACGCTCTTCGTGCGTTTGAATGCTTCTTTCATTTTCCGTGATTACGAACGGAACAGTCTCGGCATGTCAGCTTAAAATTAATTTAAACAAAACCTGTTTTCTGAGGATCAAAAAGTTTCGCAAGTAGCCCGTTCTCGGATTTTACGAAGTTTCACGAAGCTTCGCATGTGAGTCGAAAGAGTATAGAACCACAATGCCGCCACCCTATTAGTACAGAAGTAAGGGAAGCGATGTGAAGTTCGACCGAAACAAGGGTATTCAAAGTTCTGTAACAACGTCGATCACGAGTACCAAGCTTACTTCGTTGTATTTTTCAACAACGTTGAAAAATTCACGCTGATATTTTCTATAGACTAGGAAATTTATTTGCAACATTCCGTGTTCAGAATTCCATTTTGGCGTAGGATTATTAATATTTGGAAATTAAATCTTAACGCTGAAAACCATGTTGCTTGGATATAATTGAAGCAAAATTTCGTATTACTTTGCATGGATTATATCAGTCGTAAGTGTACAATCTGTGACTCATCAGCATTGCATCAATCACCCTTTGTTCCAGGAAAAAACTCTTCATCTCAACATCACACAGGGTATCATAATCAGTAATCAAAGCTTGGTGTTGCAAGGCGTCGACCGTAAAAGCGCAGGCAATTACACCTGTGTTGGATACAACACGGAAGGAGATGGGGAAAGCTCTCCGTTTTATTTGAACGTAATGTGTACGTGTCACCCACCTAAATAAATGATCAGACGGTCCGCAAGACAATTTCCGTTCTCTTAGCATCGGGCAATTAAACGTCGTTTCCCGACAAATTAAGACGTTTCTATTAGTAATAAAACAAACGTTATAAACGCTAATAAATAAACACTGCAAGAATAAAGTGTGATAAAATGAAGAAGATAATGTGATAGAAAGTTATCGAAACAAATGAACCATATATCATTCAACAAGATATAAATCTATAAAAATATATATTACCTCCTGAAATTTTGCTACTGAACTTTTCATGAAGCCTAATATTTCCTTCTCCTTAATTATTATATTATACGATACAATAAATATATTTGTTTCTTCTAATTATTAAATAAAATAGTCGCATACGAAGTCTCTACGGAACCATAAAATAAAATCAAAAGAAATCTCGATCTCTTCTGAGAAAATTCGATCAAAATCCTAGAATAGACGCGTAGAATAAAACTGAAACGATTCAAATCTTGAATTCCAGTCGCGCCCACCTGCAAACCGAATCAGACGAAGGTTCATGGAGTGGCGAAACAAGAAAAGGCAAACATATCTTGCCAAGTGGACGCGAACCCGCCTGAGGTTCAATTCCGCTGGACCTTCAACAACTCCGCCGAGAGTATCGACGTAGCCGCGAGTCATATCGCCAGGGCTGGCACATCCTCGATCGTCTCTTACACACCCATGACGGAATTGGATTACGGCACGTTGCTCTGCTGGGCCACCAATCGAATAGGACATCAACAAGTGCCCTGCGTCTATCACATCATACCGGCCGGTGAGGTATCTTTATGTGGTAATTCGATCATGGAAATTCCTCTCGACCATGAAACTCGATATTCGAACAATATAACGCGCGCGATTCCCTTATTTCGTTCGTTTCGATCTTTCAAGATTTTACCGAGATTCGAGAAATTAGAAAAGATTTGCGATGAATTTCTTTAACTCTTGGAATTTTAGTGGAAGGTTTTTTTGTATCTATATCGGGGGTATTAACATATTTTCTTGACAGAAAACGAGAAAACTCATTTTCATGCAGCTTTCGGGCAGAATTTCTTTAATAACTGCGGACTTTATATTTGAAATAAAATTAAATAACTTCTTTCTCAGACGTGAATTATTATAGAGCCAAAGGGTCAACACATTTGAATAAAAATACCTTTATAATTTACAGTCCGCAAGTTTTGACCAAGCGCGCACTAACTAAACTGAGAAGAGTGTGAATTCTACTTTCTCTTGACTTTTCCACAGGAAATATTTATTGTCGCGCAAAGAAATGTCAGCGTATAAAATACAAACAATTCTGTATGACGAGTTCAGATAATTACGCGTGCAACAAATATAAAATACTTGAGTTTCTTTACACTGATTTAATATTAAATCATTCAAAGGTATAATTCATAATTCATAATAGAATTAACAGAATAGTAATATTTTTAAAAAACTTTACTCATTAGTAACTAGTTAATAAAAATGAAGAACTGCAAGATCTACTGCCAAGGAAACCATGATATATCCGTAGAAATTGTAGAGAATTCTGTGACAGGTAAGTAACGAATTGCTCTACTAGTAAGCACAATACCGTGTCGAAAGATGCATCGAGAAATGCAAATTACTTAAAATATTACGCTGGGATAAGCTTGTGCCATTCTAGTTGGTTGACTAAACACGGTCCCATTTCACTAGTCTGATACGATACCGTCTCAAGCTACTTGTTCGATCAGATACCACGCCTGGTCTATTCGTCTGACAAGATAGCGTCCGATTTCACTTGTCCGGTCAGTCGTCGTTCCATTTTTACTCGTCTGTGCGATAACTAGCATAAAATTTTCCTAAGTTTCTCCACCGCCTTAATCTCTCGACCAAAGCATTAACATAAATCGTTATTACCGGCTACGTGGTAACTTTTCCTCACTTTTTTCGAAATACGAAGAACACGTATGCAAGTTTGTCGATCGAGGAAAATTTGTAAGCTGAAAATGGACGAATAAAACTTGAAATGCAAGGGAAAAAATGAAACGTGCCCGCGGTCTGATGGTAATTACAAAAAAAAATCCCCACCTGCTGCTATGCTGACTTTTCAAAAGCGACAATCCCGCCGTGGAAAATCGAGGAGTTCCGGGATTAAAACGGAAGTTCGTTATCACGTCTGTGTATGCGTGGGAATCCATGCATGGATGGCCCTTTTTTTACGACGAACGCGGCCATCGAACTACTGAAGCGATCCAATTGTTGCGTGACAAAAAAGAATGGCTACTCGAATGTAACGCCAAAAAGCGTGTCGAAAAATAAAGGAATTCCGAATGTTCATTACTCACAAATCACCAAACAAACGGAGATATTTCACCGGTGTTATACTATACAAAAACAAAAACTTACGATTATCACTAGAGGATCTCTTAACTGTCTATAGAAATCATGAAAACTTTTTAATGCGAGAGCAGAGAATTAATTACTATATTCAAAGGAAAACTCGGCCAGTTTTCAACAAAAGAAAACTTCTCGGTGGGGATAGACGCACGAGATATTTCAGGAAATTAAAAGCAAAGGGACCAAATGGAAATTCACACCGAGTGATTATAACAAATTGTTGTTTTGCTCTTTTCTTTTGATGACAACGAATACCAAGCAATTTTTCCAGCTGCTCCTTTGATGCCATTTTTGTCCGCTTTTCAACCGTCCCGTCGCATTTTCGTCAGCCCCCTCCCTTTACCCCGCTAATTATTCTTCACCGTCAACAAAATACCACGAGTTCGTGGTAAAAGTCTGACTATCTAATATTTGCATAAAATCGCGCCGTCTTTCGTAATCGCGCGAAGCTTTATTTGACGTATAACGCAACCGCGTTACGAAGTTTTCAAATATTTCGCAGATAGCACGTTTATCTTACGTTTAGCGGGAATATGATAATTTGCGAAAAAAGAATTCCCCGAGAACGTTTCCTCCGTTTACACAGGCATTATCGAACGTTGTATTCGCGACGTTGTTGCCTCGAAAAACATTTTCATTATTCGGGAATTTTAAGAAGACGCTAGAACAAAGAATGATAGTTGGGAGCTCCGGTAAATAAGTTTAAACAGAATCCACCTCGCACCTTGTTTATGTTGCCATAAAGGAAACGCGTTTCTAGTTGCAGAACGAAACGTAAAGTGCTGCACTCTGTCAATCTAATATATCCCAACGAAATTATTCTTTACCGTGCCGCCGTTACACGAACATATCCTCACTCTACCTTTTTTCTTCTATCCGTCTCCTTTTTTTTGTAGTATTTTTAATTACTCTCCATTAAAGTACACTGTATCTATCCATTGCTTCGCTCCATTTACCGACATTAAGCACCTTTAATGCAATAGCTTCCTATTCTATCAATAGAGCAGGCTAGAACGAATTTCACCCTTCTTTTGCTCCTACTAATTAATCTCTGAACATAGGCATGAAAATATGTTAGAAAAATGAGATTAACCATTTTTAATGTAGCAAGTAATTAGTTCTGTGGTCTTAATGAAATGAAAAGATAAATAACTAAATTGCATATACGAGAGAATAAATCGACAAATAGGGGGCTGCAGGTTGAAATTTTGTTAATTTCGTCGCTGTCTTATTAGTAATCTATCTTCACTTGTGAAATCCTCGAACGTATCACGAATCTAGTTCGACCCTTAGCGTATCGTCGTCTTTTCAGGCGGTATGATCTCCTTTTTTTATAAAATTCGAACAATTCGCTTCCAACAAAATAAGAAGCGTGCGCAAGATCATCGCAATGTTGCAAACATAGGCGCCAGATTACTTGCGTTTCATCGTTCAGAGGAATTTTTAAACTTTAACTGTATTACGTTCAAAACGTTCGATTCCCTTCATGTAGAACGGAATAAAAGCTGTCTCGAAGTTATCATAAAAAACTTTACGACGTGCTCATGATTTCCACGCGATCCGTCTCGATAATTCATGTTGCCCCAGAAAATGTTAAGTGCCTGTTGAAAACAAGATCACTCGAGCTTTTACAGTTAATCGTCCAAATCCTTAAATTCGTGCATCGTTCAACCTGATATAACATTTTTTTTCCACTTGAAGTCTTTCGCAATTTCTCTAAAACCCTAAAAGTTGCTCGTGTAAAGATTCTGGTAGAAGCAAAAAAACACGAGCAAACAAACGTAAACTATCGAGATTAAAGATAAGGTCTCACGACGACGATTATTTTCGCGTATTACGATCCAGCAATAACAGAAGCAATACCAGCGTAAAGATGATTTTTTAAGACGCACAATATTGAATGTACTACGTAAAAATTACCTTACCGGTCTCTGTACCAGGTCGACCGGATATGGTTCACAATTGCACCACTTCCAACACATCGACGAACTCGTTCTCGGTGCGATGCGCTGAGGGGTTCAACGGAGGTTTGCCGCAGTCCTTTCTTCTGGAAGTAAGAGAAAGCAACAGCCAAGAATTGCGTGCTAATCTGACATCGATGGTGCCGCGTTTTAGTGTTACTCAGCTGGAGTCAGGCGCCCTTTATCAGGCCTGCATATACGCGTACAACGATAAAGGGCGCAGCGAGGCGATGGTAGTGCAGGCTGGAACCCTCAGGCTACCTGAAAAACAATTAACGTCAGAGTCAGGTGGGTATAAATCATACGTTCTGTGTTATTTTACTTTACTCTCCACCTTTGTCCCTGTAATAGCTTGTCTTTTCTCTTTCTTTTCCTTTCTTTCTTATATTGTATAACAAGTTGCTGATACAGTCTTTCTTGATTCACGGTGTTTTTGAGAATTATGGTGGCTTTCAATGAAGAAACTTTTTGTTTCACGCTTTAAATCCTTTTTAAAATGGAGATTTCTCTACCCAACTGCCTTTTACGATGCTATTTGCATTTTAATCTGTTCATTTATTTGAGAAATTTCGACTTTTATCCGTTTATAGGAAATTCTCGGAACTTTTATAAAATGCTACTTTCATCTTTGCGCAATTGAGCTTAAAGGCTGCACATGATATATTTTACGATCTGCAAGCTCTTCCATATGAAATAAAAGGAAACTGAGCCAAAAATTTTTCGGTGATCCATAACTATGAAAACGAACCACCCTGGTACCGCGTACGGATAAATGGAACGAATTTGCGAAACGACTTTGAACAAAGAACAAAAGACAGGGCCAGTGGAGAGGATAAATTTCAATTCATGTTCGCAACAAGATCTTTGTACGCGAAATAATTCATCCATCGCAGCGGGAAATTGTTTCATTGTGCCGTGGAACTAGTTCGTTCGCTTTACTGCGTAGATGACTTCGCATCCATTTCGACTAATCGTAATTACTGCTCTCGTCCTTACCCACGTATCTACCTCCTTTTTACTATCCAGAAATTGATAGAATTAAAAGAACGTTAAAATTGGAATTGACATTTGACAACAAATTTCTAATCTTTCCATCTAGAAACTGACAAAATTGAGAACTCTACAATTTCAAGGGAAAATATTGCTCGATCTTAACTTGTAAATGTGAAGTTTATTCCTTTGAAACCCTGCAAGTCATTAAAAGGAAACAACAAACTTTCATTATCACGCCCAAAAACTGACAGAAATGAAAAGCTTAACATTTTAAAAAGTATATTGCGCAATATTAATTTCTAAACGTGAAATCTCTTGTTGCAAGACGTTAAAAAAAGGAAGAAATTATACATTTATAACTGTAATTTTAGAGAGACCAAGACAGAATATAAGACTAATGCCGATGGTGAACGTGATGATTGGCGTGGTGGTCGCTCTGATCATCGTCGTGGCGATAGTGGTGATCGTGCTGAAACTTCAGCACACGCAGGTAGACGAGCAAAGTAAGTCTCAGATGGAGGATCATGGCAAACAAACGAAAACGATCCCTATCCAACGGGAGCTGAGGTTTCGCGAGGGAAGCAGTCTGCTCACGGATGAGAAACATCCTAGCAGTCCGTTCAGGAAACTCGAGAGTAGCGGTGACATAAGCGAAAACGACGAGAAGAATCCAGACATCATACCTCAACAAATCACAGGTTTGTGTGCTTTTATCGATTGATTCAATCAGATCGACTACGTATAAATTGACTTAAAATTTACAAAACGTTTCTTGCCATAACTCTTCTTTTCTTACCAATTCTGTATATACTTCACTTTTAAAGTATCAAACACGCTCCTCGACTTTAAACTTTGCAGGATTTTGCTTTCATAATTCAAACGTTGTGAGATTAATTTTAATACCAGAGTAGGTGATCGATTAAATTTTTCAAATCAAACAATGGAGATTGAAATTGGCTTTTACGTGGCTAAATCTTATAAATTTATAGGTTCTTTCGTGAAGTTAACAATTCGTTATTGAAGTACCTTAACAGGAAATTTAAAATTGCAAGAATGCACACAACGTGCAAAAATATGTGAAACATCCGAAATATAGCACTCGTTGTGATATTTACCGAGCGAAATAAATTTCTGCTTAAATTCCCTCCACTTCATTTAAGTTTACAAAAGCACGACTTTACGCAAATATCCTGCAGAAATATTTATCCATTAGAGAATAAACTTGTTTCCACTTCGCTGTAGCAATTAAGGATTAAAGCGAAGTATCTAAAAGCAATTTGAAAATACTATATGTACACAGGCGACGAGCCATCGGAGTACCTGAGAAAGAGGCGGCTCGTGTCGACGATCGAAACGTCACCGTCGAGAAGTTTGCTGGAGCAGTCGACGGTTACTTCCGTCAGCGGTCACGGCAGTTACGTTGGCTACTGCACCATTCGTAACGGCATGCCGTTGCACGAATTCTCGAATCTGACGAAACATAAAAGCGTAAGTTCAATTTTCACTAATGCGTCCCCTGATTATCCCCAGTTACACGTTCGCTTCTACTCTCTAGTTCCAACTACATATTCCATCCTAAAACTAACTTCCAGCCAGGTGTTTCAACTTTTCCGTTGCTTTAAGCGTCTAGAAAACGAGGCGGGTTTGCGTGGTACATGCGACTGGTCAGGATACCATTCCACATACGGAAATAAGGCGAAAATGTAGAACAAAATTGGTTCATTTAATGCTTCATTTTCAAGAAAATGAAATTTGAAAATTCATCGAGCACGCGTGTACTGAATTCTATAATTCTTGATTAAGTATATTCAAATTCAATATTCTCGAAATCGAGGCTTTCAACGAACAAATTTTATTCTACATTTCGTATAATAACCTACGGTCATTCTCATCTAGTCGGGAATTAGTCGAGTTCATATGTGCTTAACAAGCTTTCAAATTCAATTTTCTTGAAAACAAAGCTTCCAACAAAAACATCTCATTTGAAGCTCTTATCTTATTTTTCCATATAAAATAATCTATTCTCATTCTGTCATACTCGCCGTAGCAATTTCTCTCTGAATGCTTATGCAACCGTCTACACAATCAATTTTATACGTCTAACGATCAGCTTCGTCTCTAAATGGCAGTAGAATAAAACGATCGCAATCCCATCCACCTGTAATAACGATTTCAAACTAAAACATTCGAAAGGCATCAGTCATCTACATTTTGTTCCACATCTTTAACTCGTTGTTGTATATAAAATAATCTACTCGCATCCTGTCACACTCTCCATAGTAATTTCTCTTCGATTGCTTCCACAACTGTCTATACGATCAACTCCATTCATTCTAAATAACCTAAACGAAAATATGATAAAACGATTAGTATCCTATCAATTCTTAATGACAATTTCAAACTGAAACGTTCAAAGCGTATCGTTTCATCCTATCATCTACATTTTACTCCACGTTTTTAACTTAGTTTTGCATATGAAATAATCTATTCGCATCCTGCTACACTAACTATAGTAATTTCTCTCATAATGCTCATAGAATCCTCTATATTCTATACTGTATACGTACAATCGACTCTAACGATTAGCTTCGTTCTAAATGACACTACAATAAAACGATTACTATCCCATCCATACTTAATGACCATAATTTCAAACTAAAACATTCAAAAAGCATCGATCACCCAGCACGCATGAACTACAGTTTCAGCCGATAGTGGGCGATGACTATCAAAGCGGCGTTTGCACTTTGCCGAGGCAACACTGGCCGAGTCAAAGCGTTCAATCAATGTCGATGACGATGAGCCCGCCGATACTCTACACTGGTGTCGGTGTCGTCAGCAGAACCTGTCCCAGCGGCGCCTTGATGACCAAGGACATGGAGGCAAGGATTCCAGCGCAGTGTTGCATCCAGTCGCAGAAAGATGGCAAGATAAGCACACCGATCGTGATGGCGAAAAGGGAGAGCTCCGTGTGACATTTTTGTCGCTCGCAGACCAGCCACGTGTGAGCAAGCATCGTTCGACGTGTTGTTTCTCGAGCCGCGTATCAGTGCCGAAAGTTTTCTGGTAACAGGTACACACAGTTGACGGCATCGTTGGAACGTACGGATGAATAATTAAAGTTATTCCGTGTCGAACGTGTTCTCTGTTACAGTAATCGGGAGCCACAGACGAAGTACAAAAGGATCGCTGATCCTTCCGATTACACCGAGCAAATCTTTTCACGAATCTAGCGTTATTAATCTTTTTCCTCCTACTATCGTGTATCGTAAGCAAGTAAACAAATGTATAAATAAAGGTAGAGGGAGGTATAGCCAAATGGCGGGGGAGAATTACGCGACCTTGAAAATATCAGAAGAATCGTTACCTATTATAACAGGGTACTTCACGAAGATCGTTAATTTTGAGAGACAGATCGAATAGTTAATGGTATTCTTCTTCGACAGTTAACGAGTAAAGAGCATGGTCGTATCATCGATCATTTACGACAAACAGACCCTGTACATTCCTCGACCAAATCAAGCGCATCGTTCGGGAGTCTAGGAGACGTTCGACAGTTGCGTGTACGGATGCGATGCGAGCAAAGAATGGAGCTGATACATACAGATTCGCACGCAAATCGGAAACGAGGCCGGTTGTATTTCGAACGAATTTATTTCCTCTCCAGCGATAGCATCGCGTTTGCGTCTCTCTGTTCGATCAAGTGCCCTTTTTACATTGAACGGACGATTCTCGAGCTAGTGTGAATACATTGAAACAAAAGAGAGAAAGAGAGGAAGAGAGAGAGAGAGAGAGAAAAGAAAAACAAAAGAGGAGGAAAGTGAAAGAGAAAAATGTCGGAGATTACCGTGCGTTGTAAAAGGCGTGCATGTGCAACCGGGAACGAATTATTGATAGAAAATATACTTATACATATGCACGGATTTCGTGCGTGCTGTACATATACCTTGAATACGGAGGATATTTTATACAGATTGCTATAGTATAAAGATGAAACAAATAAAAAAATAGATATGAAAAAAAGATAACAATTTATTCCCACTTTTATTATGGTAAAAAGGGGAAGAAAAGAGAACAATGAGGGAGGAAAAATACACACTGTACAATTCGTTTAGTCGTTGTAAGTATAAATAATGTACATGAGTATAAAAATCGGTCGAGGCAACCAGAATAACGTACACTGAGGATGCCCCACGACGTGACGAGATAGGAAAATTAAAACAGTCAATGGGAACAAGAATTTCGTGTGAGTGCGTGTTCGATGTTAAACAGGGGTGGGGGAGGAAAAAAAAGAAACGAGGACACAGAAGACATATCGTTCAGCTTTCCATCACCGAAAAAATTGAAATTAACGACGAGACGTTAGAAACAAGTTGTATCGAGCGCGAAAGGAAGAAAAATGTAGGAAAAAGAAAATTGAAAAAAGAAAGAAGAAAGTAGAACGAACATAAAGAGATCCCCCGTTGCTTTCGTCAGTATGCAGTATTCTGGATTTTATTGTAAAATTACGGTATCTGTATGATGTATAAAGTAACGATTTTCCCTCTGCGTAATGGTTTGAGGTGAAAGAAGACAGAAAGAGGGGGAAGGAAACGAATAGAAGCCTGTCTTGTTCTTAAAAATTGTACTATTATCTGTTTCGATACTTGGTAAAAATTTCGAGTTGCTTCTTCCTTCGGAGATCGTCGATATTTATTTATGGTAACTTACATCCAGAAAGTTTGACAAATTTCATTATTACTTTTATTATTTTTTTATTGAAAGAATGAATAAATTCAGCAGAGGAATAACAGTTCTTTTTTAACTCGTAATACGTAACTCGTAATATTTCTAATATTATGAAAGACCATACACGATATATTTTACGAGCATCGTCGCGAAATTTTCTGACTGTAAGTTATACCATGACGATCGAACGGAAAGGTTAAAGAATATAAAGAATTCTCCATACAAGATTAACTCAAGAATGGTACACTTTGACAAGTGGTAAGGAAAGTTTGTTACGAGTATCGCTTTTATACACGGATCGCGACTAGAAGCTCGTGAAAGAGGAGAGAAAACAAGTGTGTATAGCTTCCTTAATTGTTAAGCTCTTAAAACTGCAGAAGCGAGGAAGAGAAAGCTTTCCGCTTCGCTCTGTAAATGTCTGCACTTTTCCCTAATAAACAATAAACACATCTGTGTGTATGCGTGTATTTAAACGAAACCAAAGAAAAGATTAGAAGAAGAGAAGGAAAAGACGCAGAAAAACCTGGACACTCAGTATGTATAAATAATTCGGTGTGACACGGTGATAGGAAATGGCGGACAGTGGTTTTTCACGAGTCATTCGTGTAAATACAATTATCGAAAATTAGACGTTTTCTCGAGTCCTTTAGATGAATGTGTTCTTTCGATCGCTAGTCGTTAAGTTTTATCCTCGAAGTCACGGTGTCTGACTTTAATATTTAAAAAGATTTAAGAAATAAAAAAAGAAGGATGAATATGTCTCGCGCCGAAAGTGAAACGCGCGAATCTCGTTATTTATTATTGCCATTGATGGAATTGATGTTGGCGCATAGCCAGTGTACTAAGGGGAACTCTACTAATCGTTACGAAACGCCTATTTCACCTTGTATTAAACGTTTAACGCTGAAAGGCTGAACAGAAAACAAAAACAATCTACACGAACTCATCCCGGCACGATAGTGGCGAGCTAGTATCGTTTCGACGACAAACGATCTCGGGACCTTAACGAGTTTCGCTAGCAGCGCAATAAATCTTCAAAGCAAACTGCCAATAAACCTTTTGATAATTTATTCGAGTACAATTCTCTGTAATTATATCGACGAAACGGTCTAAACCGGACAGTATCGGTATTGACTGGAATTTCTTTTCACCATCATGTTCTATTGTTCGAGAAAACGCGTTACTGTAGCGAAAACAAATCGCTTTCCGTTCTCCTTTTCATTTTTCTTTTTTAAGGTCGACCAACATGTATGCTGCGTTGCTCGGAAAACAGGCATTCCAAGTCGATAACCAAATTAACCAAATGAAGTTTTACAAATTTTTAACGTAACGTAATCCTGCGTGTATAATGCCTTTGGTTCGTCGAATCAATACTATTACGATCCTCCTTCTCGAACCCGGTACAGAACATCAAATCACGAGGCGCCGGCCAGATGGTATCTGCAAGATAATCGTCGTCATTCTGAATGTTAAAGACGTTTCTTGGTATTGCGCGAGGCTGCTCTTCAAGCGCAGAATCATTTGGTCAGTTGTGAAACATCTTGTGGTCCTCGTGTATGTAAATTGTATAAATCGTCGAGACTCGGAAAAGTAGCTCCCTCGAAATGACTGTGTAATACATATATCATTCGTTTAGAAACCTGGTCTTTGTTTCGGTTATTAATTCGTTGTGATATTTGTAAATGGTAAACACTTGCTTTCGTTTGTAGGAAATGAAATGTGACGAGAAATGAATATTCAAGTTATAAAATACGGTTCTCTTGTTGATTTGCGCTTAACTGTGTGTTATACAGAATGGGAAGTAATTCGCCGGCAGTAGAATCCAAAAGGAAGTGATATCTCGAGCAAAGACCAATTAATGACTTTGAATTTTTGAGGAAATCGATCGTAAAAATTCAAATAGGTACACGTGCACTTAATGAACTTTCGATTTGAGTCCACGTGTATTTGGTAAATTTTACGAATAATCAACAAGTTTTTAAGCCATTCACTGCCGGTCAAATTTAGAGCATGTTATCCTGAGTGCCAAGATTTTATTTTAAAGAAAACATGGAATTTCATAAAATCTATATATTATTATATAAATATTATTATGTATAAAATATTACTATATAAAATTTTCGTTTATCCTTTCTGATAATTCCAAACCCAAATTTAGTCCGTCACCAATTGCAATCCATCTAAATTTGTAGCGCGAAGTACGAGATATCTCGTAGTTGGCAGTGAATGAGTTAAACTAAATCTAGTGTAAAAAATCTTTACCTCGGAAACTTTTTACGAGATACCATCTACTTTTCTACACCGCGAATCATATTCCATTCTCTTCCACGAATAATGAATATATTATAAACGATCTAAGAGATGCTACATTACAAGTTGTATGTTACTTTATACCTGTTAAAACGGTAGGATATCCCGTTTAAAATGAGAAATTGGCGTATTATTTGTTAGTTAATGTATGAAAATTTGATTGCGTTTCCACAGAGAAATGTTTATTGGAATTCGCGTGACGATCACAAAATATCCAATAATACCGACCAGCGTTTACACACCAATTTGCTTCGTTACTATGTATCTTACAGTAGCCAGGGATAAGAGCCAAAGAAATCTTTTTAGACTAATAAGAGTAAATGAAAGCACCGTTTCAGCCGTATGTCGCCTGTACATCTTTAACAATCGAGTCTGACCAGCTGCTTTCGCGAAGGGAAACCAAAAGAAAAAAAAAGTGAAACCATTTGAATGAAGTTTGTATATGTAATTAGTTTAGCGATATCCAACACAAATTTCATGTACCCCATAAAAAAAGACGTTTTTTTGATATTGTAAATACTCTGAAATAAATAATCGTTTTTATTCAATCAAAATTCTTCTTTCTGTTAATAAAACTTTGCTAGAAATTTATACTATATATAAAAATTTTACTCGTAAATTATCAACAGACAATTAATACAAATGATGTTATTACCTGAATAAAGGTTAATGAATGGAACTGTGGAATATATGTTCAAATACTCTTCAACAGTTAAAATCACAGGGCTTTCTGCATTCAATAAATATTCTAACAACGTACTCTCGGGATAAAGTCGTGTAAGTTTGTCACTCAACGATCTTATAACATCCTGTATCGGAACTGACTTTTTAAGAAAAAGATTTCTGTTAATTTTAAAACCGACCAATAAACTTAATCATCGCATCTATGAAACGAGCAAACTTCACCTATTAGTTCACTAACAGAAGAACTTACGCGATCGTGATGCGTGTTCGAGATATGATCACACAACATATATACTTTATTGAAACAATTTAACATCTGCTGTTGGATATCATCCAATTCGTATGATTTTAACGGTTGTATCAAAGTAGGTGGTATTATATGCGCGTGGTACCACCCCGTAAAGAATCTCTGTAAATTCCAATCGAAAAATGTTATTCCCTATCTTTTTGATTTATTGTAAAAGTCTTACTTGATGGACATGATGATAAGTTGGAAGAAAAATTGCTTTTCCTATTTTACAGTCCTCTGTTTGGTTATTGTACAATACTTTGAAATGCCTATAAATTATATCTTCTGGCGCCTATGTTAAGAGAATCTATTTTTTAGTTTTAAGTTAGTTTTAAGAGAATCCACTTTTATTTGTGAAATCGCTAATGTGTCTAACCAAATTCAAATCTTGAAATTTAATTTAAAAATTGAAATTCCATTCACACACCTCTAATGCGTGAACGTAATAATCCGGATAAATCAGAAATAATCCACTGATGGAATTATTCATATAATCTGCTTGCAAGTCCTGTATTATAGATTCCATTTTCTGGAAATTATATTTTTTATACGGATAGTAAAAATACTGTATAATATTACACTATTCAACGTCTCCTATAATTAACGTGTATGTCATAATCTATACTAACTCTACTAATTTCATACCTTTTCTATACTCGTATCTGTACCAATATATGCTCCGACATACACAACGCGCGTTATATATGAAACCTACAAATAATACAATGTTCTTAAATTGTTCTAGAATGTACAGATTCGAAAATTTGAATCGATGAGAGTAGATGGAGCTTCGGTATGAATTAGTATATTCAAACAACGAGAACACTAACTTATTTGTTCTTTGACAAAATGCATAACTGTACTGTTATCTTCATATTCTACGTAAATACACTAAAGGATTAATAATTAAATTAAGTCGGATCTTTACCTTACCAGCAGCACGGAGATTTTTCCTGATGACGTCCAACAAGCTCTTACGAACAGGTTCAGTTACACGTTTCATAGTGTATGGTGATTTAAATGAATTCTTTTAGCTGTTACTTATAACACAAAACAAAATTAAATAACTTTACGGATACTTTGAACATATACAACTATAAAACTGCTTTGAACCGTTAAAATTTCGCGCACGTACAAATCTCGCGACATAGCTACCAAACACTTCGAAGTCAATTGACGGATGTTCGTAACTACTACGTTAATTGTTCAACTATGTTTTAGTTACTTTTTTCAATACTTCTATTTTATTAAGAAATGTCGTTTAATTTAAATAATAAATTAATGAAATAAGGAATTTCTATGTATATAATTAATGTATGCTAGTGCAAGAGTATAATAATTTTTTAAATTTTAGCTTCTAATTTGACCAAGGTTGTCTTTCCGATTTATAAATTCAATATTATTTGAATTGAAGAGTTCATCGTATTTTAGTTTAGAGGAAAGTGAACTTCTTTATCTCTGTCGTGAATGTATTTTATTTTAATTAAATACGAACATGTCATGTGGTAATAAAAAGTAATGTTCGCTAAAATCAGTCAAAGTGTATATATACAAGTTTTATAACAGTGATACTTACGCATAATTAACTATTGCTGTTTATTACCATATCATTATAATGACGGTAAATACATGTCTGGAAATGTCTTAGTTTTATGAACTCTCCTTAAAATAAAAATATTATTCTCAAGTGCATAAAAGATAGCATATCATATTCTTTGAATTAATTTTTTAAATCATTAAACATAAGAATATAAAGTCATTTGTCTTCGCATTTTTTAATGTTACCAAAAATTGAATAACTGTGTTACTTTTTTGCCTTTGGATACTCTAAGATTGGAGGTGGAGGTGGTGTTGGTTCACTAGGATTTCCCAACCAAACAGATTTACTAAAACGACCTTTTATAACAGGTGCCTGCCATTTATTGCTGCACATAACTGTAACTGTAGGCTTCTCTGCAGTGACAGTTGCTATAGTTACTGCTCTGAAAGCGAAATAAAATTTATTTAAACATTAGTCATCAATATATAATTAAAATATACTATAAACAGAACATAAATCTTGATTAAAATAACAGTAAAAAACTTACTGTAAGGTAATCTACTATTACCAAAAACGTAAAGGAGTTATCAACAATTATTTTCCACTGAGAATTATTCGATACTCCAAGGTAGGTAAAAATAAAAAGGTGTATTGTAATATATTCAGCATTTATTAATGAAAAAAATACGTTACAAATTGAATGAAATATATGTCTTTTGTAAAATATTTTTCAAAGTGTACATATATAATAATTCAATATTTACAATAATTTTAATGCTGAGCAAAACTATATATATATGAGATTAACACACCTAAAATTTATCATTTAATGAATTTTGTTATATTACAAAATATAAAATACTCTCAATTAATAATCTCTTTAACGATATATTTCTTACTAATTCAAAATAGCAAGGTACCGCTCTTTTTGAAGTAGCAATTTGTTTCAAATGGATATGAATAGACAATAAAGTTATTTTAATAGTTATTATATATAAGATAGGATTTATTATAAATGTTTCTAGTGGAACATACACTTTATACTTATTTTATTCAACAAAAAGATACAAATTACTAAATCAATAGGGTAATGTACGATGCTATGAAATTATAATTAATAGAAATCTATTTAACTACTAAAAATAAAAGATGTATAATTTTGTTAAAAAACAAAAGATAATTCTCATGATAGAAATACAAATTCACTATTTCTCACAAAATGTGTGCACATTGTACGAAATAATAAACATGAAACGACTAAGTACGTTAAAAAATAAATCATTTTCTCTAATGCCAAGGCACTTGGTTTGGATGACTGATGGAACCCAATTTGTAGTACCTTGTTGTAGAAGATGTTTGTTGTATTCCTGTTGAATGATTGGGTGGTGTTGCCGCTGTAGAAGTTTCAGCACTTTGAGCAGAGGTGCCATCACCTTTCAACACAGCAACACATTTCCAATTATTAATATAATTATCTTTCCATAATCGAACGCAACCATCATCTCCCGAACTTGCTAGAATAGTTCCCATAATGTTCCAACACACTCGCCATACAGTAAAATCATGATCAGAGAATTGTGCTGCTACATTAATTTCAAAACGTGATGAACCACTTTGTGCATTATCCCTATATTAATAACATCTTCATGTAGTTTCTTATACACTTCATGTTTGTACGAATTTTAAAACTTATACTCACACCATAGGTTTTAATATAATTATTTGCACATCTTTTGATGCAATAGCTAATGTGTGAAAACTTCTACCTAAATTTGGAGCAAATGCTATATCATGAATAGGATCTATAATATTTAATGTTTGAGTTTTTGTCCATCTTCTACTACTTTCAGAATATTCATATATAAAAACTTTTCCCTCGGATGATGGATTTGGATCATCACTTCCAACTGCTATCATTGGATGATGTAACCTAATGTGAAATAATGGAATATTTGACACCTATATCTATAACACATATTATAGGAATTCAGTAGCAATTTATTATACCTTGAGAGAGATGGGTTCCATGAAAGACAACTGCATTGAAGTTTACAACTAATATCATGTTGTAGAGTCCATTGACTTAGATTCATAACATCAGGTGCTTCATATATCCTAATTACACCATCTTCACTACACGTAGCTAACAAAAGTCCTAAAGTTTTAGGTGCAAATTTCACATCTGTAACAGACTTTCTGGAATCTACTAAGTTCGTTCTCCTAACCCAATGTCTCATGCCACGTTCTCCTGGTCCTGATCCTTCTCCAACTAAGTAAAATTAATAACATAGTTATTTGTTTATTAATTAATCGCAAAAATAATAGTTCTACCTATCTCTTCCCATACAGCTGCTGTCCTATCAAAAGAGCATGTTGCTAGAACTTGACCAAACTCTGGATGTGCCCATGTTACTTTCCACACAGACCCACTATGTGCTTTCCAAGATGCAGATAAATGCCAATTTCCATGTTCGTCTTCATCCCAGACCTGTACAAATTTCATAATCCTCATATATGACTATGATAACGTTGCATGTATGAATACAAACGACAAAAATATAAATCTCACTTTCACATATTGATCACTAGAACATGTTGCCATTCGTTGTCCATAAAAATCATAAGCAATATCATGAATCAAGTCTTTATGTTCCGCATTGATACTGTGTGCTTCGAACATCTTTGATGCGTTTTAGTATTACAGAATAAAATAGTATCCAATAAATATTTATGCGTGCATCGATACACGTAGAGGTTAGGAGGTAAAAACTTGGGAAACTTTCCTATAAAAAGAGTCCACTGTCAAAATATCGGAAAACTAAATTCTTATAATTCAATATTTTATAAACATCAAAATTATATAAACATTATAATTCCAATTCACTAATTTTTTTTACAATATTTATTTAGCGTGTTTGAATTAGGAAGGAGAAAAATACTGTACAATACAAGTAATATTACTAACATTCTTTACAACTACTTTAAGCACATAAAGAAAAAGTACATTAAAAATTTTTGTAATAGTATGATTAATGCTAAATCAATCGAAAACCTTTTCTCTTATTTCTTAAGCTTTGCGTTTTCGGTATATTATTTGAATGAATTTCAATGAACCGGTGCACAAAAGCACACTCACTAGTATAGTGAATCAACATATTGTCTTTTGTCGTGTATATTGTTAATGTATTTAAAAATACTTAAAAATTGACTAAGTATATTTGCTACGCTAATGAAACATAACAACATATCATAATAATTGTAAATATATTCTAGAAAAAATTAGAATAATCGCGCGCTCACGTTTTATCAGAGAGGAGATTTCCTTTTTGGTATTATATTGCTAGTTATATTTAGTTCTCACTAGTAATATCTGGTAATATTAATTTAAAATATATATAAAATATAATACATACTAATAATATGTATTTATCAATCCATTTTTCAAACACAATTTTATAATATTTTGTTATTTTATAGTTTTATCTCATAGATATTGACAAGCAAGTCTTTCAGAAAATTCTGTTACAGGTAAAGAGATTCATGACTACACTCTGTGATACATAATCATCGAGTTGTAGAGTATAACGTGTCAAACCACGTATGTCATTTAAATATATTGAACTGTGTATTATAAAATAATTTTTCAAGGTAATTATTTATTAATTTGTCCTTTAAGTATATTTTTTATTTAATTTTAAACATTTTTGTTATTAAATCAAAGATATAGACCGGTAAGAGTTAATCTCATAACCTTTCAGATGATCACAGATGTACAGTTGGCTGTATTCTGCAACATTCTTGGAGCAACATTATTTTGCTTAGTATTTCTCTTTCACTACGTATATGCTAATTATTCGAAATAAAGGAGTAATATGTTGCTGAACATAACCTTAATCCGCTTCATCAAACACTAATGCATATATTGATACATTATGTATTGTTTTTAATATTGATAAATATGGTTACTTAAAGTAAATGATATCATGGTGGTAAATATATTGTTTATAAAATAAATTTTTATTTTCTTCATTCCTTGCATAAATAGCATGTAAAACATATATTAATTGTAAAATAAACATTAATGGGTATATAATCAATAAAATATGTGTAATATAATCAGTAACTATGATAATATATTTTTTTCTTTTTTTATCATAAATGTATAACCTCAGCTGTACTTCGGTTTAGAGAACATAAAATTATTGACTTCTTTTATACATTATGATAGTTTTCGACATGTGGAATCCAAAAATGCAAGTCTTAACTTTAGGACTCCAGTGGTTCAAGAATTATGTTCTTTTTTTTTTTATTTTATTTTGGTTTTTACAATTTGTCCTGAAGGACATTTGATAAAGTGTTATATCTTATTGGTAAATAAAAAAATAAAATAAAATAAATATAGCATGTGGGTGGCTACCCCCAGCGATGCCAGCTTCGTGTTTTCTAAGTTATATCTTTTATGAAAGAATTATGTGTATATAAAATCGAGTGTTTTTAACGTACTTTTAGCGTATGTGTTACTTTGACACTATGTTGGCTTCTATGCATGATTGGTCCAATAACTGGAGTCGCTGTATGCATACAAATGAACGTGAGTGCATTTGCAGCGGGATTTTGAATCGTGAGCCGTGAGTATTGGATTAAGTTTGGGCAGGTTTAGGTTATGCTCCACTCTTCTGCAGCCGTTACGCTAGTATAAGCTAATATTCGACGAAAGACAATACTCATCTGTACCCGTAATACGGATTAATCAGATAATGGATAGAAGTAATATAGCGTCATGTTAACCTATAAAATACGCTAAAAACACTCAATTTTACGTACAGATAACTCTTGAACCGCTTGATTTCTAAAGTTAAGACTTACATTTTTGGATCCTACGCATCGAAAACTATCAAATAACGAAAAAGATCAATAATTTTATATTCCCTAAACCGAAGTTAAACCGTAACTTCTAACTAAATAAAATTTTCATTCACTCAAATAAAGTAAACAATAGATGTAAGATATAGGAATATATGTGAATATGTATACATGTAGACTAGTTCCTATCTTCAGACTGTTTCAAGATGATGAAGTTGGTAACTTGCAGCTTACAGCTTGCAGCTCATAATTGTACATAGTCAATCCATGTACATATTATGTCTTTTGCATACATAGCTGCGTATAGAAAATTCACAATATAGTTTTGGACATTTAACGTGTAAATTAAGAAAAGTTAAACAACAATGACTGACGATTCCAATGGAGAATCCACATTCGAATTTGTCGAAAGAAGGACAGATGAATCGTCTACATCTGGAGAAATTGTAAAAACAGGTAAGAATGAAAGGCAAAACATAAACACCTGCGTATCTGTCAAATTCCTTCGCAAGTAAAAAGATATATATTCATTCTAATTGGCTGCTAGTTTTCCGTGTAGTGCAAAAGATTTTAGGAGAAAACTATAAAAAATTAATTCTTGAGAAATATAACAAACATAAAAATATTATAACATAAAATGAATATAATTATGTATCTTATGGTAAAACATTCTATAATATATTATTTAAACGAACAATAAATTTTATTTGGTAAATAGGACAAAAATAACTTATTACTTGATGAAGGTTTTTTTATTTATTTAGATACACTAATATATCAGGACAATGTGTCATTTATATAAATAATATAAATAATGTAATTTCCAGATTCTTTTAGCAGTTTGTCTTCATCAACATCTTTATTAATGCCATTAGGTGTGTCAACATCTACAGGAAATTTGTTATCAAATGTACCACCACCTAGTGCACTGCCTATTTTTATTTCAAACCCTGGAACACTGTTATCAGAAAGGCCTAATAATTTAGAATCATCTTCACAAAAGAAACTTCATGAACAGGAACCTAATAAATCAATGTTAAATACTGTTATTCAATCTAAACCATTACAGCAAGAAACACATCAAGTAATTACAACTCCTATTGTTACTCCGTCCATACAAAATGTACAAACTACAGTGCCATCAGAAAATATAATCCAGGATTCAGGAATGGTTGGAGGTGGTCTACTATCATGGGTTAAAGAAACAGTAGTAAATAGTAATGTATTAAGCAAAGTTGCAGAAAAAGCAAAGAACAGCGTTAATACTATGATCACAACATTAGATCCTCAGATGCGTGAGTTCATTTGTAAGTAAGAAAGCTACTAATCCTGACATGCAAGTAAAAGCAATCTAATCCTTTTCTATTTTGTAAATTTCTTGATCATTTCTCCTTGCTTGAGTGTTTTGTCAATTTCCTATCTAAATGTATGTCATTGTATCTATTAGATTATATTATTGCATCATATCTGAAAGGAACATATATATGTGCTGTGTTATTTTTGGATGATCTAAAAACCAAACTTAATTTAGTGAACTGTGCTGTGTGCTGTTTATCTGTCATTTACAAAATATTTTTCCTCCTTATTTTTCATTTATTAAGTAGCTGAAATTATAACATTTGTATATGTGAAATAGTGTTCCAAATCACACATAAAATAGAGTGATTGTACAATTTGCATTACAAATTAAGTGATAATTTAAAATAGTAATTAAAGTAACTTTATAAGTAAAATTTTCATTAACATATGCCTATGCACAGTGTTATGAAGAAGTAATTATTGAAAACAACTTGTAATAATACAAAGAAGTACATTCTATTTCATTGTGTTTTAATAAAATGGCAATTAAAATTTGAGGAACAATATATAGATTCCACACTATTTATATGTGAATGTAAATAGCAACATTGTGACTGTGCAACATGTTAGTTCATTTACAAACATATATGCAGGCTCTGTGGAAAATATACTTTTCAGATTCTGGTGGTGATATGGAGATTGTAGTTGCATCAGACAAAGATGTTAAAATAAGTTCTGTTCGTCAGGCTTTCCAAACAGTTTTCGGGAAGGCAACAGTAACGTGAGTAATAATATGAATTGTATTCATTTAATTCTATACTGCTATATTTTCATCAAAAGAGTTGATTATTTTGTAGTGGTATATCAGTGGAAAGTTCAGCTGTAGCTGCTCAACCAGTTGGTTTTGCTGCTGGTGTGAAAGGAGCAGAAGAAAGAATTAATTCTGCTCGAAATATTCCGACTCTTCCAAAAGATATACCTATAATTGCAGTAGAAAATTTTCTGTTAGAAGTTGGTGAAGATAAATGGTATGATTTAGGGGTGATACTTCTTAATGATCCGAAACGTAATGTGAATTTGCAAACGTTCACTCAAATGACTCCAGTGCCAAGTCAAATAGTAACAATGGCACAAGAAGCCACACCTGAAGATTATCCTCTTAAATGGTCTGGATTATCAGTTACTGTTGGTAGTTTAATGGCAAACAGTTTACAGGTTGGTATAAATAAAGTAAGCAGGGTAATTGTATAATTACAATTCTAAAAAAGTAATATATCTTTGAAGGTTTCTCACAATGAATGGCATCATGCACTTACAGGAATTTCCAGAAGAGACATTATACTTTTAGCAGCTCAATCACTAGCTGGCATCTACAAAAACACAATTAATCCCATCTAAATTTTTATGAAAAATACATCGATGCAATTTATCAATGAATTGCGTTTTTGTAAATGCAACCATAATGATTTATAGAGTAACTTGAATCAATTATCAAAATTTATTTCTTAGACTTACTTTTTACGAGTAGCTAACATTTCATCACATTGTTGAAACAAAGATCCAATTCAATTAACGTGACATACTTATTAAATTAGTATTTATAAATTAAGAAAATGTATTTTAATTATATGTGGTAATATGTACAAAAAATTAATGGAATGAAGTCGAAATATATCAAAAAAATAGGTTTGGTATGTTGAATGTGATTATTTCATCGCATATGAATTATTAATATTAGATGTATTGACACTATAGTATATTTTATTAAAATAAAATCATAATTTATACACTATTTGAACATAACTTCTTTTTTACTTGTCCTAATTCTATCAGATTTTGGAATGGTTGGGTATTTTTAACAAAGACAATAAAAACACTTCCTCTCGTAATTTCACTTTTAATTTCTTGATGCATTTCATTTCAATGAGTACATTGCTATTGTAGATTTTTTGTTATTAATAACTTCGAAATTCGTCCAATCGTTTGAAAATATCAACAAAAAATTAAAACTAATTGTGATAAAAAAGCAATGTAAAAAATTACAATCTTTTGTTTTCATTTGTTTTGTGAAATTGGCAATAAGTTACCACCACAATAAAAATAATTGAATTCTTATCTGATGCTGATATGCTAAAAACATAAAGCCACCGGGATCTTGATAACGTGTGGCATGCTTAATTAAATAAATGTATAAAATATTTCTCCTTGCGCCAACATGCGTACTTTCCATCATAATTACAATTTATTGTTTTTTTTCATATTTATAATCATGTATTTCTCATGTTTCTTTGCGCAAAACAAAGTTCATAATAAACCGATGTAGATTGTATACGGTCCGAGCAATATTAATTGAATTACAATATTTAAATAGATATTTAAATATGGTGTGCGAATCTATGGTTACAATTTGTCAAGGTATGCATTCAAATCTGGGAGACCTTCCTTCAATCCTTTTCTTTTACGTGTTTCCTGTAAGAACAAAAATTATTACACTTAATAATAGTCAAATGTATCGCGTATCACAAAAGGAAGATATCAATTTGTATGTTTCCCTATTCAGGTATACGTGAATATGTCACTAGAATACCAAAACAAAAAAACAATTTCTTTTCCACGAGATTAAAAATGGCAATGTATTGACATTTACTCATTACCATCAGTTATGACCGTGGGTAGTTATAAAAATTTCAGAACAGATAAATTACCTGCACAACTTGATAAGGTCTAGAATTAGGTTCCATTGGATCACCGGGCAAGATCTGCCAATGATCGAATACACATTGAGGGAAAGCTTGTCCGCCGGTGTTAGAACGCAAGTCGGCAGTAAAACCAAAGGACTCATTAACTGGAAGATATGCTTTAACTACAAACATAGGAGTACCAGCAATTTGTTGTTCCTCAAATACGTGACCTCTTCTTCGGTTAAGCACACCATAGATACCACCGACAGCTGTTTCGGGGCACTATGACAATTTTATTACATTAGAATACAAAAATTTAACATAGTAGTTATAAATTCTTCAATAAATCATAAAACTAAATTTACCTGAATTTCACATAAATAAACTGGTTCCATAAGTCGAGGAGAGGCAGTGAGAAGACAAGCATAAAGGCAACGTCTTGTGGTAGGAATAATTTGACCACCACCTCTATGAATAGCGTCAGCATGTAACGTTACATCGTGAATGTTGAAACGCACACCTCTCAAGTTTTCTTCCGAAAGAACACCCTGTGAAATGAATATAAATAAACTATTTCTGAATATCTTTCTCATTAATCTGATATTATACCTCTTTCGTGGCCCATTGGAATCCAGCAACAACAGAATCCTTGATTTCGTTAAGATACTGTACTCCTTTCGTACAATCTACAAGAATGTTGGGTCCAGTTCCATCAGGTCCAAAGCACCAAATCTTCCTAGCTTCGGTTACATCGTAATCATACTTCTCGTTCAAATAACGTGCACGTACTTTGAAGTCATCCCTTGGATTAACTTCACCCTATAAGATTATAAACATTAAATAGAAACAAAACAAGAATATCAATTATAAATTTTTATAGAATGGAAACATACACTATCGATATCTTCAGCGAGACCATCAGGCATAGGACACGCCATCATGAATAACCGATTATGCTTATTAGGTGATTTTGAAAGACACATCTGATTCGATTGTTCCGAAATTGTTTCCCTGTAAGAAACAACGGGATCCGATTTCTTAATGGGTATACAGGCATGATCTTCTTCCAAATCCTTTAAACAAATTTCAAGGTGAAGTTCTCCAGCACCAGCAATAATGTGTTCTCCTGATTCTTCGATAATACATTGTACCATAGGATCTGATTTCGCCAAACGTTTAAGACCTGAATACGAATTATTTTGTTAAAAAATAGTAACACTTTTATTAAATGAAATTTAGATGACGATCACTTTCAGATTTTCAATTACAATCACGGTTTATCATAACCCAATGCTCAAAATAAGGTTTCATCCTTATTTAGACATTAAATTATAGCAAATTATATTAAATCAATAAATAAATATACCTTCAACTAATTTAGGTAAATCTGCTGGATTTTTAGGTTCAACAGCAACACGGACGACAGGTGAAACCGAAAATTTCATAACTTTCATATTGTGTGCATCCTTATACGTGGTAATGGTACCAGTCTTCACTAAGAATTGATCAACACCAACAAGTCCACAAATATTACCTGTTTTGAATGATAAAAATAATCTGTTGTAATTACATTTTTATACGAAACAACATTTTAATATTATCAATGTAAGCGTCAGTTGGCCGTTCTATTGTCATTCAGAAAAGGTCAGAACAGGTCTGTGAACAATCATCATTGTACTATTATTTGAAAAGATTTGAAACCAAATGAAGGATTTACTGACCAGAAGGCACATCTTCAATCGCCTCAACGTAACGTCCCATCATCAAAATTGTACGCTGGATAGCTTTCTCATAAAGATCTTCTTTTTTACCCGGTTGGAAATTAGGTCCCATAATACGTGCTTTCATTCCAGTGCTTACTTTCCCAGAGAATACACGACCAAAAGCATAGAAACGACCTTTGTCGGAGGTCGGTACCATTTTCGAAACATACATCATAAGTGGTCCATTCGGATCGCAGTTCTGTAAAATAAGATTTCAATTAGATATGAAATTAACAAGTTCACTTTAAAGCTGAATTAAAAATTGAACTATACATATATCGATCAGCTACTACTCATATCTACCATATATAAGTCAGAACAGGTCTGTGAGTATTTCATCATATATAATAAAACTAATTAATATTTTTTGTCTTAAAATTATATTTATACATACCTTAATACCAATTGCAGCCTCGTCATCAAGCGGACCTTCATACAACATTTCCATACGATATTTCTGCGCGGTAACAGGGGATGGCAAATGAATAGCAATCATCTGAAGCAAAGCTTCTCCAGCTGGTAACCATGTTCTCATGACAACCTAAAACGGATTATTATGCTGATATATAATCACTCATAATATTTATTGATTAGTTAATTAAAACTAAAGTATTATCAGAATAAAATATTATCGGTCAAAGAAATTCTGTAGAGATGTCAGAAAAGTTTTTTTTTTAGAAGTCATCATAAATATTTCCAAAACATTGAAATGAATTAAAATGAAAAGTTTAATATAGTAAAAGTTACCTTAAGAAGAGCTTTACCATCCTTATCTTTATCTTCCGGTTTTAAAACAATTCCTAATTTTTGCAGCAGGTTGTCCGCTTCATCTTTTTTGTAATTCATTATACTATCAAATACCTGTTAATTTTGTATTGTTATTAGTAAAAAAAAAATTAATATTTATTTATTATAAATAGTTGATTAACATACCTTATAAATTGGATCTAAGACGTACATGCAAAAGGATCGTTTATTGTCTGTTTCCTTCTGCTTGCTCCACTTCTTAGTTTTGGGGTTAAAGAAAGATTCTCCCCATAATCTATTCATAAGTTTTACAACGTCAATTTTGAATTTCTCAGCATACATTTCAGAAAATTGTTTTAATGTAAACGCCCAACCATGAAGACCAGAACCAAAACCGACTGAACCTTTACTAGGATCTACCTATTTGCAACAAACATAATTAATAAGAATATTAATATAAAAGTAAGGAACAATGTTACATAAAAATAAAATTAATTCATCTACTTACTCTAACTTCACCCATAGGACCATCATCATCCGAATATGTTGCAATAATAACGTTAACGTTTTCAACAATACGCTGGAAAGTTTGATAAAGATCTTCACTGTCAAGCTGAAGTTCTAAAAGTGCTCTGTCCATTTTGTTCATGAACAATACTGGCTTTATACGTTCAGCAATAGCTTGACGAAGTACAGTTTCCGTTTGCACACAGACACCTTGACAAAGTATTAAAAAATTATGATTTTCACGAAACTATAAAAAGAAAACAAAATTCTTTCAAGTAAAATTGTAGCAATTGTGTCGTAGCGTGCTAGTCTCGGACATAAGGATAGAGGTCCACTAACAGCGTTTAAACACAGCTGCTATATCATTTTAATCTTCTTCCATTGATGCACCATCAACACTGTCCATGTGCATCAGTCAGTGTAACCAACTGATATACTACAGAGTAACGCTTTTTGTGCTGGAAGGGGTATTAGTTTAATTCAAATTACATCATTTAAAGTACATACCAGATACACAATCAACAACCACAAGAGCTCCATCAGTTACTCGAAGAGCAGCAGTTACTTCACTGGAGAAATCAACATGGCCAGGTGAATCAATAAGGTTAATTAAGAAACCTTTTTCATCCTTGTCACGTTGATCAGGGTTTGTAATGAAAACTAAGTCTTTCTCTTCAAGTGCAAAGAACATAGAAATAGCTCTACAATTAAAAATATTACTTGTAGGTAGGCAGTTAAGAACACCAACTGATAAGATTAAACTTACGTGGATTTAATTGTAATACATCGTTCCTGCTCATCCTTGCGAGTATCTGTAAATCTGGTTTCACCAGCTTTAGCACCAGCAATAATACCGGCCTTAGACACAAGGGAGTCAGTCAAAGTTGACTTTCCATGATCAACATGCGCAATGACAGACATATTTCTGATGTTTTTCTTTTTGTCCATCATAGCACGTATCTCATCTACCGTGAAGTTCACCTGTAACAAATAAAAAACTTTTTAATACTAAATATATAGGTTTAACATGATTATAACTGATTACAGTTAATGAAACTGATTACAACATACTGATTAAAATTTTCTTAATCTAAAATGACATTCTACAAATCATTTTTTAATTTTATGCTATCAAATATATTATTTTTTTAATATGTTCTCAATATTTTCCTAAAATATGGAATATAAAGTTTGAAAAACAATTTTATCTCAGATAAAGGAAAAGATAAAATGATTTTCATACTGACCATATTGAAATCAAAGCTTCATAAATCTTCACAAATATGATCAATATTACTTAGAATAGAGAGAATTATATTCCTGTATGAATACTTTTTTTTTGTTATAGCTTGACCCTAAAGTGTCACAACTTCTTCATTTTCTATATACAGTGTGCAAGGTATTCGACGTGTTTTTTTGTGCAATGATGTTCGTTTGGATTGTTCCCGCAAAGTTTCCAATTCACCAAAAACCGTCGAGAACATTTTCTTCAAGACTCACGATGTTTCGAGAGCATGCTGCGATTTGTAACAAGAGACTACAAAACTCCATGACACGTTGTCTCTTGAACAAGAGACGAAACATATTTGAACTTCGAACATAGGGTAACTTTGAAGCATTGTGTCGGAAAATTTTTCAGGAATATTTCGCCAGAATTTTTGCTGAACCTTCAGAGATTTTAATCTTGGCATATCCATCGCGAGCCTCAAAATTTATCTTCAAAGGGAGTTGCGCAATCCCAAGTAATCCGCCAGTTTTCAATTTTTCCAAACCCAGGTGACACTCGGTCTTCAAAAATATTCATACCTCTGCACTCCACACATCGTACAGATTTACAAGTTCGTATTACTTTGGAAAGATTATACTTACCATTTTGGATGTAGTCCGATTTCCGTTGGCCTTAACAGAAATATACGTGCACCAACAATGGCGGACTCCCTAGGAAAGAACAGGAGTTCTGTGAAAGGAACGAACGTTTCATACACGATAGAGGGCGTTCCTTGTCACGCGTATTTCGTGTTATGTACAGGGCCAATTGGAATTTTGTAATCCCTACCACGTGGCTTAATTTGCGCGCGCAGGTTACAACCGATTGTAGATGAATTTAAAATGCAATCCGTTAATCTGTAGTAGTATAACAGCTATTATTGTGCTCAGTGCTGCCATCTAATAATTTAAATTAAAATTGAAACAAAAAAAAGATTGATAATGAAACGAATGTTCTTCTAATTTGTTTTTTTTTCTTCGTTTGTTGTAAAGATTATTGAAGTAAAATTGTTTTATTTAGTGTTAATAAAATTTTCGTATGAAGAGAGAAGGACAGGGAGAAAAAGAAAGAAAACAATTCAAAGATTACGAAAGAAACATCGCTTAGATATGAATACGTTTATCATTGAATATTATTTTCTTATTCTATCTTAGATGAAATATTTATATAAAATACTGCATTGGTTCAACAATAAAAATTATATAATCTATTGTATTAGACATAGACGAGTGCACAAAAGACATATAATTACGTACATATTAAGAAAATAGTAACGATTGTGCGTTTTCTTGTAAAATGATTACTCTTAGAAACATTAATTTCGGTACAGTGTACATTACATCGTATATATTACATAATATGATCTACTCTTATAAAGAATAAATACACCGCATTTCTATTATTAACCTCTTTGCTCTATCTATATTTTTATGCCATTAGATACTTATATCGATTTAAAAACTATATATAAAATTTATGTGCAGTCTATCAAAATGTAATACTTTAAAAAAAAAAGGGAAAAACATAAATAATAAAATCAATGTTAATTATTCTTCAATGTATGCGTGCATTTGTTTCCTACGATGTATTAAATCCTTACTATTTTTCAAACAACAAAAACACATTTTTATTGACAGTTAAAAATAATTAGAAGATCGCTTATTACAACTTCATTAATTAATAAAAACATCCCAATTGCACTTATTCAAATATCGATAAAATTATTCTAAAAATAAAGTTATAGTCGTAAATCTTCTAATTTTTTACGCCGACTAGAAGCTAGAAGTTAGGTTGGACAAATTTTTGGAAATGGAAATTGAAGTGGCTTGGAAGTATCGAGAAAGTTTGCAATTAGAAAACTTATGAAGATATCTTAGATCACAGAAACCTTTCGACATCAGTTGGAACCATAGTTTATACTTTGGAGAATAGATGGCAGCAATCTTTTAAAATCGGTAAGTTCGAGTTATATTTTAGAAGGCATTTTTCTATCGTTTTCATCAAACATGGAGAAACGCGAGCCAGTGTGCTCCACAAACTAGGAATTAAAGCGAATCGGAAGCGACGAGAAGATAGGCTCTCGCACGATCTACTCTCTTGGTGCTATGATCTCGTTACGCGATACCCTCAGCTGTTAACATCCCCACCGCGTGTACAGCCCTTCGTCAGTCTCCGATTGGGTATCGTGTATAAAAACATACGGTGGAGTCGCGCGTTTCTCGTTGTGCACGTGAATCAGCACGTGGCCAAAGGCGATGGCCATGGTAATAGGTTTTTCAGAAACTTGTCAATGGCTATCAGATTTTCTAACGAAAATTGTACCACGATAAATGGAAATAGGCGATTTCTCATGCGTGTTTTTTTATGTTAGAGCATTTTTCCTTCAAATTGGAATTATGGGCTTCAATGAAAATAGGATTTCAGAATATAAGATTACAATATAGATAACTATCACTATTCTATACTACTAGAATATTTGGAGATTTCTACTATTTAAAAATAGTAATTTATCAATTACACCAGATAATAGCAACATTTTATACAAAATATTGTTTAAGTACCTACGCTATGTAACTTAAAAATGGCACACCCACACGTTCACATTTTGTCGATATTATTTTCCCTTTATTATTATTTATTAGCGAACTATCTGTATAAGATAAAACCAAAGAACAGGCTTAGAGAAAGTTGAAAAGACCAGAGTACAGCAGTTAATAATAAAATAAGCAGATTAGTTTCGATGCAGAGCATGTGTATGAAAACGCGAAGAATATGGTAGGACGTGTAGAAAGAAATGTAAACCCAAATCCTATTTCTAAGCCGAAAAATCCGGAATAAACTAAGATACCAAATTATTTGTAGTACTTGATCTCGCTCATATTACATTCTTCCAACTTGCGATCCGTTCTAGATGCCTTTACTACACTGTATTTCGTGATCCATTCCTTTGTTTCCATTTTGTTTTCGTCCTAGTTGCAGGAACTTTTCTATCGCGCTATATTAGATTTTATTATACCAGCCAGTTTGTGGTTCCTTCCAGATGTTACCCACCTATTGGTCACCTACTAAACCATTTGTATCTTGTATCAACATACAATTAGTTTATTTATAATGATCATTGTTCGGAATTTTGAGTGGCCGTCCGTTTATAACACAGACAGGCCCAATCCCTTCTTTAGGAAATTCCGAATTACATGTCCTCCCCGAGCTGTAAACCTAATGACTCCGAGGTCAGGTAAAAAACCCCGGGAAAGGACCAGCCGGAAGGCATGATGGACAGATGAAACCCAACGGCTGGTAGGGAGAATCAGCAACGTAGGAGGACAGTTCATCAACATTCGTACCGTGCGGGTGAAATACTTCACTTCTAACAAGATCCTACCACCGCCGTGTTCATAACATTAAACGTTACTTTTATACAACAAGTGTAAATAAAGTGCTAGATTGCACTAACACTCGATCTATTAAACCTCCTCCACCATGAGCGTTAATTCATTCGAGGTACGCGATATCGATCGATCGGTATGATCTGACCGGTTGCTCTTTAATGGAGAATTCGCAACAATCATGATCTTGTTCTCCTACATATAAATGAAATTCTTTTTAGACTCTCCTTCGTTAAAAATAACAAGTTTATAGGAATAGCAAAAATCACGTTCAAATAATCACTTTGTCCAAACGTAATCATTTTGATTATCATTTTCAAATAAAAGTTGCCCAATTAGTTGGTTGCAATGCAGCGGAAAGTATCGTTAGTTATCTAGGTTGTTTTGTGGTTGTTTATTGAAGGGTGCGGGGTATTTAGGGGATGATATTTAGAGGCAACAGAAAAGTGGTGGCTTTCGATCATGGTACTTCCCGCTACGAACACCTCTCGATGCCAGTATCGGTTATACACACTTTACCTGCGATACCAGGAGTACAAAACGTGGCCGGGGTGCGTTGAGGGACCGTTTTAATTATCCACCGAAGTAATTACAAGGGGCCGACGGACTATCGGTCGATAAGTCAAGAATCATTTCACCGATACTTCATATCTGTTCCGTTTCTTCTTCGCTTCATGTGTATAGAAATACACTTACTCGCGCGAAGTAAACTACTGGAACAACGCTGGAATACCTTCAAGTTTTCTATTCTTCTTTCCCGAAACGGCTTCTCTTCTTACTTAAAGGTTTTTCCGCATGCGAAAGTTTTAATTACCGCGCTGGATGGAAGTAAAAATTTCGCTGTTTTTATCCACCACGATATCTCTTAAGTTGCAACAAGATGTTTATGAAATTTCACAAACAGGAATCATATTTTAGTATCTTGGAATTTTTATATCGATCTTTCAGACGCTTAAGTGGAAGCTTTCTTTAGTTCTTATTCTCGTAACAGATTATAATTAATTCATGATTCGTGATATACAATCTCTATTCTACCTACCATAGAAGTATGTCATTAATAATAGTAATTCATAATAATACCACAGAGAATAATAAATCAAACTTTCTTCCTTCGCAACCAAACTACCCACAAATCGTTCTACACTCGTTTCAAACTTCTACGCCAAACTTTACCACACCAAAATCTTCCTCAACTTCCATTCTTACCATCGAAAAAGCACTATCATTGATCACCGCGAACGATAATAGAACTTCTCCTTTTAACCCAATCGTTTGCGAACCTCCGCGAGCTAATCTACGCTGCATGATCTTTAAATTTGTACATTTCGAAACAAACAACCCTCCGTACTCGCATCCAAAGAAGTATCGCTAACTATCATAGTAATTAACAAATCAACCTCCCTCTTCGTTCATCCGCACTACCCACGAACCAACCTCCGTTCCACAACTTTAAACTCGCACAACGCGTCCTGTCCAAACCAAAACTTTCCTCAACTTTCATCTCGTCTCGTTACTTTGCAACAATGTTCATCCCCGAATCCACGACGTGTACACGTATATCTACGATGTATAACGGATGTAACGTGTAGAGGGGCGATCGAAGGCGACGAAAAAGCGAGACATGTGCGAAAGTAAGGTGACAGGACGGATGGTAGACGTACGTAAGTACAGACATACAGACGGCCGATGTCGATGGTGGAAAACTCTCGGAGGCACGGAGGAAGATGAGGTCGGAGGTAACCCCACACCTGGCCGCACCGAAGGTAACATAAGAGCCCCTTTACCCCCCTCTTTTTTTTTTTTTTTTTTTTTAACGTGGGGAAATCCTCATGGACACCCTTCTCCCAATGGGAGTCGGGTAGTGTCGGACTCTTACCGACTAAAACCACCACGTGGCTGCTCGTACGCACAGGGAAGAGGGCCCAGGGGTATCACGGTTGAAAGTCTCCTGTAAGCCCTCCTCTCAGCGTCTTCCCCTCCTAGTGCGGAGGGGATGCTTCGTTTGTGACTCCCGGGGCAGCCAACCCCGGGGTCATCGTCATCTTTTTTGCCGGCTCCGTTGGGGGAGATGGCGGCCTCTCCCCGTTGCGTCTGCTGCTTTTTCTCGCGTCGTATTCTCTTGCCGGGTGGCCGGCTCGGACCCCCAGCCGCTCCGCCTCTTCGCGAGCATGATTCACCCGCAGAAGTCCCGGGCTGCTGCCCGCCTCTTCGCGAGCATGATCCGCCCGCAGAAGTCCCGGGCTGCCTCGTAGTCCGACCGGCTCCGTAGCAGCGCCTGAAAACACCAACACCACACGGAGTTCCAAAGCGGCACCCATCCCTGGGCCCTATCCGTGCCCAACGTTGCTTAACTTTCGTGATCGGACGGGAACGAGTGCACTCAACGTGGCTAGGGGCGTTGGTCCCTTTACCCCCCTCTGTTCTTTTTCCAACCACCTCTTGGAGCCTCCTCGCCGGCTGCTCGTCCTCCCGTGGCCACGATTCATCCTCTCGTATATTCATCCGTGGAACCGTGAATTCATTGGAAGGACAGTGACGAGCTTACACTTCTTCGTCGTCCCTTATCTACCTTCATAAAAGAGTCCCTTCGAGGTTGGGAGGCGCGGGAGAACTCAATTATGTCCCATGGGGTGAAGATTGACGACAAGCTTTTTTGCCTGGAACCTTCATTACGTAGGTAATTAAGAAGCCTGACTTTTGGATGACTTGAGGATGATGGTTACGTTGGATCTGAGAGGTGGAAAATTTAGGGTGGTTTTGTGATGTTGAATTTTCTAGGTATTTGTCGTATAGTATGACGACAATAATGTAATGTTTATTTCGGTTTCAAGTTGCACGGGAGTCATGTAACGGACTTGGTTTAGTAAGAATACCTTACGATTTGTCTTTTCTCCAGGTCGCAATCTTATCACGGTCTGTAATACTTGTTGTATGTATGGATGGACTGCAGTTTTTTTTATGAGAATTTGTATTTTTGTAAATACTTAGTTACGTAAATGGGAATTCAAGCAGAAAATTATTTCATCCACTGAATTAGTATTCATAGTGTCTAATTCTATAGTTGGAGAGTATTGTCTTTTTTGCGTTCAGTGAGTAATTTTAGTTATATCGTAGTTAGTTAGGACTAGTGTTTATATTTTGGTATATCTATGGTAATAAAATTTTGTTATGAGATTAGTTAATTGATGTGTACAATTGCTGTAAGAGAATATGTTGACGGTGGAGCAGGAAGTTAAATTAGTTTCCGTAAATTCAAGAGACAGTATTTGTTCTTAATGGTGGTTAGACTAGCAAGAAGTGTTTTACGGTCATTGAAGAGGCAAAACGATAGATTGCTTCGTCGTTTCTCATCGTTTTCAGACAACATTAAGTTATATCGTGTAGTAGAACTCGTGTCTAATATAGTATTTATAAATATTGAAATTATGAAATATAATAACAGTCGCATATAAACAGTGGTAACATCTCTTTCGCATTTCTTCCTTAAGAGCAACCTTAGTTTCCTTTAATATATTATACTAATTCAATACTTATCCTTCATTATTGGTGTGTTGTATGATTTTCTATTAAAACTATTTTACAATACCAATAAAACATCGATATTTTACGCCATGAAAACACAATTTAGATACAGAAGTCTCGAGCAAGAACTATATTAACCCTTCGCACTAGGAAGACTCCAGCAACGGCAACGTGTATGTAAACATATGTTCAGAATAGATAGATATTGCTTTAAGGTGATATATATACGATAATATATATACGATAATAATATATACGAAGGGCAAAGAATTATATTATCGTTAGATAGGGAGAAATATTTTTCCATTTGCTTCTCGATGCATTTTGCATCTTTAAAAAGAAAATCGAGAACCATAATCATTTCTCTGTTTTTCACACGCTTTCGAAGTCTTATCGATATTCTTCATCGTTTTGGAACATAACAGGAACTTAGAATCCCTCGGTCAATCCTCAATCATTAATTTACTAAACACTCATAACCTCAACAATCTCTGGCATGGCAACGTCTCCTGTTCTGCAAAGCTGTATCTTAATATTTTTGTAATCAATAAAAAAGAAAACAATTTATTTGTAATCTTCAGTTAAACTTTTAAGCAATTTTTATGTTTTTTCGGCCTTACCCATCACTAGTTTCTACACCGCGCTTCTTATCGTATGTTTCTCCCTTCAAGAGCAGTGGAGGAGAAATGTGTGTATAGTTCGGCCGTTGCTCTTATTTTTAGTGTACATTTTTTGGCTGACTTTTTAACATTGCATGAATTGCATCGCTGATCTCCCGACTCATCTCTGCTGCTACATGCGTAAGTACAACATGTGTACATGTATACATTCAAAGAAAATTACTTGTCATTTGAATGTCAAAAAAGAAAATTTTCCTTTTGTAATAAATTCTTTCGTAGAATGAGAATAAATATTTCCGTAAGAGAGTATTAATCCAATATGTAAGTTACTGATTTTTAATACTGATTTCTAATGTATATATATATTCTTAAGTTTTAACTAGATGAATTTCCACTAACTACATATATAGTTGATTATATTTATATAATACATTTGCTATATTTTATTACTTACCAATCAGGGTTTTGAATATTTCTATTGCTATTTTTTTTTCTTGAAAGTAAAATATAAAATTAGATTTATGTACATAAATGTGTTTGTAAAAATAAAATCTACATTATATATTGTATTAACTTCCCAACTGTTTATTTCTAACTGTCAGTTTTGACTTTAATCAAGCATAAGTTCATTTACATAGCAGTTGTTTTTTGATTATAATAAAGATTTTAATTTTTTCCTTTTATTATTTCAATTAAGTGTGTACAAGATGTAATAAAATATATTTTTACATATTCTCATATAGAGGTTATGTAGATAAATTTGTATTAGTTATTATATGTATATAATTTTTATTTATAAACATAAAGAACTAAGTTATATATTTCTAACACTTTTAGTACAGACCTACACTTATATTGTAATGTTTTTATCATGAAGAATTTTTCATTAATATGTACTTAATGTTTATGAGGTATTATAACTTAAATATTCTTTCTTTTATCTAGAAAAAGTTCATCGATCAAGTTTCTGGTATTGATAATAAAACAACAAATTCTCATTAATGTCGCCCATATTCCCTAAAGATGCGTCTTCAACTGAAATGTTTTTTCGAACTGTAAATGGAAGTAAATTAAAGCTCATTGATAAAAGTACAAAGGCTAGAAATGTAATGAAATTTGTTTTATATAAGAACATACAGTTGAATGTGAATAAAACTCTCCTTTTGTTATTTGTAACAGTAGTTTTATGGAAGACATTTAATATCTTCGTACCCTTTCTTGCATGTGTATTAGTATTGATACTACAACTCATCTGTTTTGTTGCTTCTGTAAATAAAGGTCTGTTAACTAATTATAATTACTATAAACACTTAATTTTCATTATGTTAATTTCAATATTTTATTTACAGATACACTAACAGTGATAGAATTTGTTGGTATATATACTGAAGGTAAAAGAATATTTCATGGTCCTAGTTCTTGTGAATTTATTCCCTGGGATATAGTGGTGGATATATTTATTAATGAAGTTATAACAGGAGTTGGTATTAAAAATTCATAATATGATATAGTAAAATAATTTATAAAAATATGTTATTTAAATAAATGAATATATGGTGTTTCAGCAAAAAGTATTGTATTATCTTACAATTATAATAAGAGATTCACTTGGTGGAAAAGATTCGATAAAATTAGTCCCTTTATTTCAAAATTTAATACCTGAAAGAAAATGCCTGGAATATATCTACGAAAAACTAGCTGGATTGATTGGACCCAAAAAGAGGAAAATCTAACTTTAACAGTGCCTGGCTCATACTGGCTGTGTCATAAGACCAACATATACAAATTTATTTTTAGGTATCACCGCACAAATAGGTAAATATTGCTAATAGTAAAGCATTAGTAAGAAAATAGATTTCTAATTTGTACATTTGCAGAAATATAAAACAATTTAATTATGGAAAAGAATTAATGAAAGTTATTAGAAAGATTATCAAAAATCCACCTTCTCAGAAACAACAATTTGGTACAAGTCATCTTTTAGTTACTTTCGGTATCCTTTTCTCGATGTGCAAGATAAATATAATTTTTAACTTGTCACTAATATTAAGTTTTTTGAACTTATTATTAAAATTTTCTTAACTATAATTCATAATACATAGAACATACACCATGGACTAGACAAGATAAAATGTTTGCATTAATGAAGTTTAGAGAACGATCAGTTGTAGCATTTTCTTGTGCATTTATATTAACTATAACACCCATTGATTCTTTAAGAAGAGAACAGAATTCAGAAAATATAATTTCTTCTGATCGTTCTTTAATCTATCAGAATGAAAGTTCAAATGATACATATGAATGTGAAAATAAAAATGAGAAAGAAAGTAAAAAATGTTTAAAGAATTCTTCTAAAGATGATTCTTCAAACACAGATGCGCAATGTGATAATACGCAAGAAATTTTAGCATATGAAAATAAAAACATTCAAGCAAATAATAATATAGGAAATACTAATTTAAAAAAGTTATTATTAAATGAAGAAACAGTAAAACAAACAGGTAACAGTGAAGATACAAAAAAATTCTGTAAACATTTAAATATGTCACCTAAACATAGTATAAAACTAAATGATAAAATGAAAGAAAGTAACGTTAACTATTTAGAAGATAGTAATATTAAACATCAATTATCGGATGATAAGATAAAAATCAATAACTGTAATATTAGAAAAGACAAAAATAATTCTGTATCAAATAATAGTAAAATGTTAAATGATAGTAGCGTTGTTGATGATATAAATACAGATTCTGTTAATTTGCCATATCAGTACTTGATAGAAAAAGAAATAGAAGCTACAAAGCAGAATATGTTAGAATTGAATGCAAAAGATATTACAAACCATATAGAAGCACATTCAGATATTACCAAAATACAAGATTTATCTTGTCCTAAGAAAAAGAACTATGTATTACATAATGTACCACGATCCTCTGATATTACAGATTTAGTAATGGAAGGATTAATGTTTACAATTCGTCAAGACCAAGATACTGTAGCAGTTATAGAACAAAAAACTAAGTTGGAGGTAGATGAAGTATTGGAAAATTCTGAAAAAATTGAGACAAAGGAAGGTGAAAAGTGTTTACGAAATTCTAGTTTACTTGGCTTGGAAAACTTAATAACAATGATTGAATTACCAAAAGGAAATGAACCTGGAGATAAATATCAAAATATAGTTAGTCAGAAACCTACTTTGACGAATCAGTCTACGAGAAAACACTTATTTAACAATGTAAAATATCCTTTAGCAAATAGTAAAATTAAAGAACAAAATAGTACAATTGAGTTAAAACACACGCAATTGTATCCTTTTAATAATTCTATTTCAGCTAGTACTAGTTATTCAAATAATGATAATTTAGATATTACAAATAAACGTCGCTATTCCGAAATATATGATAATTCTAAAGATGAAGAGGATGCGAAATTTATAAAATATAAAAATTTTAAGTATGAAGAAGAAGAAGAAGATATAATACCAGAAGCATTACAAGATGAAATATTTAAATTATCTACATTATCTCTTAAGGCAAATAAGTCTAAAGATAAATTAAACTTTATACCAAATAAAGATTTATTAATGGATGACGTTAATATTGAAGAGTCAATAAAATTTGAAATAGATAAGAATAAACTCAAATCTTATTTTAATAATAATTTACATCCCAAAAGATGCACAAAAAGTGATTGTTCAAATTCAGTATCTATTGATTCTCAAATAAACGAAGCACAAAAATTGCATAATAATGCAGTATGTGAAACTAAATTTAATGATACAAACAAGTACAAATCAAATGTTCCAGTAATTATCTCAAATCAAATTATTAGTCTAAATGAAATACCTTTGCCCTTACAGAAAATACTTAAAAATAAATTATCAATAAAACATAATTCCTTAAATGATAAAATTAAAATAAACAAAGATAATATTGAGATTCACGAGACACAACCAGGTCAAAATGCAAGTAGTATTTCCAATACACAATTAAAAAATCAAATTTTAAATAATCATACACAGACATCATCAAAAGATCATGAAAAATTTGTACAAGATAGTAGAAAAACATATAATGAAAGCATATCATCCTCAATATTAAAAACAGAAGAAAAATGTTCCAACAGTTCCAAGAACATCACGGAGTTAAAAGAAGAGAAATCACAAAACCAGAATAATTATATTGACAAAACAAGATTGTCATCAAATAAAATAAAAGATGTTACACAAGAATTTTATAAACAGTTTTCACATTTGCAGAAAGAAAAAACTCTAGCAAATCAAAAACGCCTTAGGTCAAGAAGAAAATCGTTGAATTATGCTAACAATGGTGAAATGCACATACAAATGGCCAAATTTTTTCAAGATATTACAAGAGGAGCCAAGGTTGTTGTAACACGTATAAGTGTAAATAAATATTCATAGTTTAATAATAAAAAATTTATCTTCAACAGTAGAAATATGTCAAATTTTCATATTTATCAACAAGTTAATTTATAGATTTAGTATTGTTATATTTAGAACACAAAACTTTCATATTTATCTATCACTTAATTTATACATTTAGTAGTAATAAAAATAGGATTTTTTGTACACGTATTTTATTCAATGACTAAATTGCAAATAAATATATATGACACTATCTAGAATGATTTATTTTAGCTTTCCAATAACTTGTTGACCCAACATGTCTTTTCTCGTTCAATTTGATCCATGACAGCTTTTAAATTATTCAACTTGTTTACAACATCTTGTAATTTAAAATCTAAATGGTCAAGGCACATTTCATTTTTATTAAAATCAAGATTCAGATATTTATTTTGACTCAAAATAAATGGTTCATTTGTTGCAGTTGATCTTTTAAACACCTTCAGCATCTGCAAAATATAATGTGTTTATAGTTGCAATAATTTTTTTTAATTTTAAAGCACGTAAAACTTAAGTCATTATTTCAAGTAAAAAAAAATAAATATAACAAATAAATTCATTATATAGATATATTTAAGATATAGAATCCATTATAAATATTTATTACATTTATCTCATTTTTTAATTTGATAGATTTTTGAAGTTCGTCGGCACATCGTGACGGATACCGTTCTCGAGCATCACATAATTCAAAAAGTGCGTCTTCGCACTGCTGTTCGACGTCGTCTAAAAGATAAAGATAAGGAGATAAACAATTCTTGCTTGTTTTAACCTTGTTCAAGTTCCTTGCACTTACCCATTATTGATAACGTTTAGACTGTAGTATCTCAATTAAAAATGATGTTATATTAACAGAAAGAAAATTTCCTCTCTAGTATTAATTTAAAAATAAAAATGAGCGATAATAAACGAACTTGTCTGTATTAATATCTTCAACGCCATCAAGTAGCAAATAATACTACAAGAAATTTAAACGGAAATGTTCAAATCAATTTGCTCCGTTCTCAATTTATAACTCTTTTTTACATAATAATAGTTTTATTTATATGATACTTTTTAATATATAAAAGATCACCTGAATGAAATACTTATATTTGATCTAACGTTTTTGTTTTCTTTCTTTTAAACTGACATCAATCTTGTTTTGATCTAACCTAGATAAACATTTATTTAATATCACTTTTACGTATATAATAATTTTAATGAATTATAATAAGCATTATATGTTAGAGAAATTCATTGTACTATAAGAAAGATATAAAGATTTCCATTTAGATGTGAATAAAAATGCTACTGTTTGTTGTAAATGAGTCGAATATTATATACTTTTCTTAATATATAATAGTTATTGATACAATATTATCAATGATATAAATATAATTCATTCGAATAATTAATAATTAAAATTATAATTATTGTGTCATTCGAAAGTTAAAATTAGTTCATAAGAAAATATTTAAATCAAAGGTTAACCATTTAATCAATTGATGATAAGTAAGAGATATAAATAACTATTTAAAATTTTGCTGAGTTGTCAGTATAAATAAAATCTTCAGGTCAACGGAAATTGTTATTACCACCTTCCGTCCGCGTGGCATTTATTTGATCCAACTTTTGCTGACATTGGCAAAGATACATAATTTGGGGTACATACCGCCATTAAAATTGTGAATGCCGTTATTTGCAGTGGCAAGAAACACATAAAACGTAAAAGTAGTAATTCTTTTTTCTCAGTGCAATAGATGTTACGATGAAGGAACATTAAAAGAGCCTCTTAGTGTTTTTAAAGTTGCTCGTAGAATATATCATATCTTTAAAATATTCATAGCCGATTGTTTAAATAATGGGGTACTTAAAGTCAATCGGTACCGTAATAATATATGTTAGTTTCTTCTTAGCTGTCATTACCTTTTTACCAGGTATACCCCCAGAAGCAGAATATTCCGAATATAGGTATGGTATTTATTTTATTATAATTTAATTGTCAAATAGGTAAAACAAATAATTATGATTTTTTACTATAAATATTTCAGTATGAAACTTCCTTGGGATTTACAAACACTAAAATCTGTAACAAGGATTCGACTACAAGATCCTGAAATATTATTCTCTGGAAAAATCAAAGGTCCAGAAGCTTTTGCATCGTTTAATGGAGAAATATATACTGGTATACGTGGTGGTTATGTTGTGCAAATTGAAGAAAATCGAATTAAGCCTATTGTAAAGTTTGGACAAAAGTGTGGTATGTTGTAATAATTATTAGAAAATATTTATATTAATTTATTTACATTAAATATTTATTATTATTTTTTCTTTGGAATTCTTCTACATATTGCTTTCACAAAGATAACAAATTTAATAGTTTAAATACAAACATACTCAGATAATAAAACTAGATTTTATTTAAAAAAATTAACAAAATTACTGAAATGTTTAAGTAAATGTATATCTTGAGTAAAAGTGGTACTTACAGATGGGTTGTGGCAAGAACAAAAATGTGGTAGACCTTTGGGTCTAAAATTTAATGATAAGGGAGAACTGTTTGTTGCTGATAGTTACTATGGTATTTTCAAAGTAAATGTTAATACACGACAGTACATAAATATAATCAACAGTTCTGAACCTATTGATGGAAAGATTCCAAGAGTGGTCAATTCATTAGATATTGCAAAAAATGGAGATATTTATTGGACAGATTCATCTATAGATTTTCCACTTCATGATTCAACCTATGCATTCTTAGCTAATCCGTCAGGAAGGTAAGTTTCAAATTTAGTTAATATAGTTTAGTTTTGTATTTAATAAGTGTAATATTTATATTTATATGTAAATACTTCTTTATTTAGGCTTATTCGATATAATGCCGCAACAAAAAAAAATGAAGTATTAGTAAAAAATATAGGATTTGCAAATGGTGTCTTACTAAGTGATGATGAAAGCTTTCTGATTGTACTAAGTAGTCTTAATTCGTGCATTATTAAATATAATATAAAAGGTTCAAAAGCTGGACAAAAAGAAATCTTTGCAGAAGGTTTACCTGGTCTACCTGACAATGTACATAGTGATGGGCAAGGAGGCTTTCTAGTAACTTTTATTTTTACTGTAGATCCTGAACATCCTCTTTTAGCTCAATCTCTGATACCACATCCACATATACGGAAAATGTTATCAAGACTACTTTATTCAATAGAAGCTCCATTTAAATTATTGCAAGATATTTATCCAAATTACTATTCGGAAAGAGTTTTATATACAGTAGGTTCATTTGAACTTTCAAGAAATATATTATTAAAGAGTGATTCAATAATACTTAGGATGGATAAAACAGGAAAAATTTTGAATGTTTTATACTCAGAAGATACAGATATTACTGAAATTTCTAGCGCTTATATACATAATGGATATTTATGGTTTGGTTCTCCTTGGAAGGAATATATTATGAGGGTCCCATTGAAGCAAGCATTCCCAGATTTAGCACTTAATACGAAACCTTCAGCTAAGAAGGAGCAAAAACAGGAAGAACCGCTTTTAACAGTTTCAGCTACACCAAATATTAAAGTAGAGGCAAAATCGACAAAATCAACTGTTAAAAAAGAAGCAACTACAAAACTACCTCCGAAATCAACTGTTAAAGCACAAACAACACAAAAACCAAATTCAGATGCAACAAGACCAAAGGAGACCATACAGAAGTCTACAACATCACAACCTACTACCACCAGTTCCACTACCACTCCAAAACCAACAACATCATCACCCAAAGCATCTGAAAAATATTCAAAGGAAATTAAGAAAGATAAATCCAATTCACAAGTTAAACCTGAAACATCACAACAAAGCAATGAAGCAAGAATAAAAACAAAATCTGAAGATTCTGTCAAAAAAAATGATCATGAAACTCAGACTGCAAAATCCAAACCTATGAAAAAAAATGAAGATTCTACTAAAAAATAAACCAATGTGTACAAGTTGAAACATCAGTCCAAATTTAAATTAATACTCATTGTATTATTCTATTCCATGTTAAAAGTTCTACATATTCCAAACATATCGATTTAATTGTTAGGTTTTATGAAATTATAACGTATATATTTCATACACATTTCATTCTTTTACCGGTGTAGGATTTAGCTTTTACTTATACTTTCTAAACAATGTTCCAAAAAAGGTGATATTTAAAGAATTCTTTTATTTTATTATATATTAGTTTTCATATGTCAGATCTGTATATAAGATTAGGAATGGTGTTGTTTCTGTAAAACATTCCATATTATGATATATATACTAATATAATATTTAATATAAACACATACATATATACTGATGTATATATATGTATGTGTATGTATGCATTTTGTAAATTCTGATTTTATTTAACTGCATAATGAAGATAAGGTCCAAATAAAAAGAAAAGAGAATCCATTTTGTTATAGGCAGTTATATTGTTTTGATATGAATTAACATTCCAGAACAAATTGTATAATAAAACTATTAAAATAATTGTTCTATAAATAAAATAATTTATATTAGAGATCACATTTGCTTATAAATTACACATTTAATTAAAATGTTTTCTGTGATTATAAAGATATCATGTGTGAATCTTCCATTAAATTTTTAATTTCTATTTTTGTATGTAATCTAGGATATTTTTCTACTTCGAGTATAATACATATTATACACAATATATGTTTGAAAATAACAATAATGCATTACTGATGCAAAATGTTTGCAGATATATATTTGTCTTTAACTGGGTATTATATATGCAGATTAATTTTGGACATAAATGGTGTTAAACAATGTTCTTAATTTTATATAGAATTTGGTAAGGTTGTATAACTGATATAAAAATAAATGTTTGCTTTTTTAAATATTGTCTTTTACTTCTATGATTTCGGTTATTGCTTCTCCAGGAACAAGCTTAAAATTTGAAACCTTTAAGTACATATTTAAGACTACTATGTTTACTATTACTATAAATATTTTTAATATATTACAAAAACGTATATCAGCTTTTTTAAAATTAAGATTTATAGAATTAGAAGAATTAAAAACCTGTAGTTAAATATTAAGTTGTTGTGCTATAAAAGTAGGCAGTATTGATTTCAATTTATTATTTAAATTCTGTTGGATTCGCCATAAAATCGTAGGATTTTGAACAAAATGCCAGTGTCCATTTCTTTTATTTTGTGCCCATTTCTGTGCTTTCAATAAACACTTATGATAGCTTACGATGTCTTTATCTTGTATTAATGTCTTTGGAGAATCTTTTGCTACTATAGCAAAACCAAGTTTTGCTAATTCTTCACCAATTTTTATTTGTTCCTATAAAATTTAATATTGTGAATTGGTGAACTGAAAAAAAGAGCAAGCTTAACAATTCCTATTTACCTTATTTCGCTCTATAGATACTATACAAGTTACATAGTCTTTTTCTGTGGTTAAAGGTATGAAAGTTATTTCTTTTCCACTAACAATTGTTTGCAACCAACTAATACCTAAAAGTATATTTTTTATTTTATTAGAGTAATACATTTACAGATGTTTAATTCATTATTACCTACCATTAGCTGTTACATCAAGACCAGCTACTTTAATTGGTAAATATGTTGGACTACTTAGTCGAGGCAAAGATATTAATGGTTTGTGATCAACCATTAAAAGTGTACCATAACTAGGTTCTATATGTATCACAGTACCTTGAAGTTGAACTTTTCTTTGTAAAAAGCGAGATGGTATGCTGGATGGTTTTCTAAATTTAGCAAACTAAAAATACAACAATAAAAGATACAAAACGTAGAAATAAATGAAACATTATTAGTATTTATTATACATACAGGTCTAATTCGATAGAGTGCAATCACTAAGCTCATACTAGCAATTCCATAACTGAATATCTGAAATTAAAAATCAATAAATATAATTATATTATATACATAAAAATAATGTTTGTGTGTAAAATAAAATGTAGGTTAGAACATACCTTCAACGTCTTGGTATCTGTTTCGCTAAAAATGATAAATCTTTCTAAAATAGTTGGCTTTTTCTCTGACATTATTGCTTTTATTTTTTCTTTGAAGGTTGTATGGTACCTGAAATACGTCTATATGAAAATACTTTATTGCGTATATATTTAATGAAATATTTAATCATCAGTTATTTCTACATAAATTCTTCGACTATGAAAAGCTTAAAATAGCGAATGTTCGTACATTTCTCATATGAAAATGTTTAATTTCGCAGATACGTATATAAAATTTTAAATTAACATAAAAGATACAAACATTTACGTATTATTTAGTTCCATTAAGATTAATATTTCTATGAGAAATATATTATTAATAATTCATATTATACCAAGTAATAATATTGAAATTAAACCTAATTTAATGCATGAAATAACGCTTTAAATAATTTATGTATGTATCAAAATTAAATTTCGACGAAGTGATATTTCTTTATAAAATAAAAATTATTTTAAATAAATGATACAATATGGTTTTATCAATTTTTCATATATAAATTTTGTATGCTGTATAAGAATTTATGCATTCTGTTAATAATTATAAGAGAAATTTTTCTTCTTTTTACACAAATATCTTAGTTAACTTTCATATTCACATATCTGACATGTGTGAGTCGGTGCATTACGTTGACATAATACCGGAGCCAAGGTGACAAGCGGCTATATTAAAAAGATTATCGATAGAACTTCTTGAATAAATTGAAAACGAAAAGCTCGTGAAACAATAAGAGCAAGTAACTCACGAAAAAATAATCAAATTATTAATAATTTACAATATATTTTAAAAATGTTTCGTGATGGTCAATATTTGGAAGTAATTAAGGTATCTCATTTAACAGCTGCTAACAGCTGTCAATAGACGATCTTGCATCTGCACAAGTAAAACAGAAGCTGTGTTCGTAGGCTTCGAATGATTGTTTAGTTACAGCTGTTGTTACTGTTCAAGAGAAGACTATCAAAATTAAGGAGAAAAAGGTTTCAACTAATAAATGGCTTGATCTTGAGGATTGGGTGGCACTATATAAAATTTTGGAGAAAGCAATTTTGCGCAATGTTCAAACAGAAGGATCGCCTCAAAATTTTAAGAAATGCAAATGTAAAAAATCTACTCGACAATTGGAAATCACGTAAGCAAAATCATTTTATGTTCGATATTAATTTCAATTTTACTTAAGTTATGCTATTTTTCACATATATTTATTTATATGAAATATAAATAAAGTAATTTATATAAAAATTATATTAATTTTTAATATTACATATAAAAATATTGCCTTTAACCTATTACATTACAATTTAAAAAATATGTACATTAATGGTTACATCATGATATATAATTATTGTTAGTTATTTACATAGATATTTTTACAAACTATAGATATACATTTGAACCATCAGAAAGTATAAAAGATGTTACATCGTTACCTACTATTAGAGTAAATGTTTCTCCAGCAAAGAAGAAATTAGAAAAATCGGAATTACCCAAAGTAACAATAGAGAAAAAAGATATTTTGAATCAGATAACAGAAAAGCCAGTCAGGAAGACTTCCAATCATATACATCAAAAAGATAGTAAGAATACTTTACTCACAAAATCAGGAAACAATGATTTAGTAGTGAAGGAATCGATTAACACAAAAAACGAAAGAGTTAAAAGATGTCTACCAGTTGACAATCTGGGAAATGATATCTTAGAGGAGTATGTACCAAACGCACCTGTGACGAAAAAGTCATGCACGAACTTGAACTATATACCAAGTAGAAAGAGTACATTGGAACAAATCCAAGTATTTTCAAATGAATATTCTCCTATAGTATCGGATAATAAGAGCGTAGCGGACGTAGTTCGATATGTACCAAATTCCATGGATTCATCAAAAGTATCTTATGAAACGTATGAACCTAGTGGTACAACCATTCTAAAACATCCTGAAGAATACATTCCCAATTCAAAGGGAATTAAAGCATCTATCGAGGAATATTATCCAGATTTTACTAGTAAGACAATGAAATTTGATGATAGTTATGTGCCATCAAGTGTTCAACTAACTAACGAAAATTCGAAAAAGTTACTAGAAAGGCACAAAAAATTACAATCAGAAAAGCACACGTTAAGATAAAAATCTTTAAAATGGACATGAAATACATAAAATATATGAAAATCAGAATGATATTTATAATAAATATAAATATTTTTTAATCTTACTATAATAACTTTCGACATCATGTTAATGTAATAATAATGTATAATTTTAATAAAAAAATGCGTATTTTCAGTAAAAATATTTGTTTATTATTACTTAGTGCTCATTTATAGATCTGAGCTTGTCTCTAATGATCACTGCCTTCATTTTCCGAAGTTAGGTCCTCAACTAAATTTTTAATTAATTCAAATTTTGGTTCTTTATTCTCTTCTTCTTTGGTATTTTCCTGCTCATCCTCCATTTGATTAATTTCTTCATCATCCGTATCATCATCTGCTCCAGGATGGGCAGGAACTTTGTAAGATGGACTGTTAGGTGTTTGCATCATACCTGGTTTCTGCCATACTTTTTGTGATTCCTGTAATTAAATGTTATTTATTGCTCTTTACTTAATTATGATATGAATGAATATAAAGAAAGTTTCTATATAACTTACTTTCATACCACTAACTTTTTCTATGTAATAATCGTAGACAAATTTAGCCATATGAGGCATATCTTCAATTTCCATTGGTGAAGTAGAGAGATTAGCATCATTAAGTCTTTCGGTAGGATAATGTTCTTGAGGAAGGAGTTGTAGTTTTAATGGCCGCTGCATTAGCTGAGCAAATGCGGGTGTTAATTCAAAACAGTTGTTAAAAAGAGACACTCTAGCAAAAACATAAAGGCCAAGACGCGCTCTTGACATAGCGACTACTAATCTTCGTGCATCTCGTAAGTGACCGACAGCTCGAGTTTTCACGAGAGATAGTAATATATAGTCGTTTTGTTGACCCTGATATTTGTCAACTGTTGTTACTTTATTTGGTCGACCTATCAAAGGATTGCTAGCACATCTTATGTTTATTACATCTCTTATTAAATGCTTTTGTCCATTATAAGTAGTTAATATACTAATTTTGTCAGCTGGATAGCCCAGAAGACGCATGTACATAAATACAGCTACACAATACTCAGCTTCAGCGAGATTTTGATAAAAGTACGCACTGGGTTCACTTTCACCCACTCCATTGAAATCTTCGACATTAATAAGTTGAAAATCATATAAAAATCCAGCATTTGCCACTAAGTATTCCGGGCTATTTTCCACATGTGCAAGATTGCCCAATTTTTTATAACGCCAGTTGTATAGATTGCAGATGCTGGGTCTTGCACGACCTTGACCATCGAGGTCAACTGTAGGAACACCCAATCGTACAAATCTTGCAAAAAGAGACTGTTCCATATTTGAATATTTCTGGAAAGCCATGTTTTTAATAACAGGTGGTAACTGATGATGATCTCCTATCATTATCCAACGTTTCAATCGATTATATCCATCTTGTGGATTCTGTAGTAATAACGGTATAAAAGTTTCAATTTCTAAAATTTGAGCAGATTCTTCCATGAGAATGTTGTCGTATTTAAATCCCATGTCTACTAGTTCACGTCTTTTAAGAGCAGCATGAGTACAAGTCATAGCAATAACTTTTGCTTCTTTGACTAATAAATATTTTGATCTGTCTAAGCCAGATCGTAATAACTCGAAAGCTCTAAACTCTTCTAATTGAGCAAAAATCCGCTCTATATATCTGCAAGAATGATATTTAATAAAAATTTAGTTATAAATATAATTTCTTATGCAAAATCTTTATTTGATATAAATTTACCGAAAACAACTGCATGCTATTTCAAGATCTTCTTCATACGAATTTCGTTTAAATAACGGTTTTGGCGCATTATCAAAGAATTTATGAAATGGAAATTCTTCATCTATGATAAAAGCAGCAGGTGCATTATTTCCTGTTCCCTGTCTTTGCTTAATTCTGGTTTCAAAGCGTTCCCATCTTGTTAGTATTTGATACATGAAAAAGTGTCCTGCTGTTTCGCATGTATATGCGACATCACCTTTTACGTTTAACGATTCCTAAAACCATTAATTTTGTACATTTTATACATGTAAATTATATGTGATAGATATAATACATATTGTAGTTCATATTGTAAATTACAAACCTGTAATCTTTGAACTTCCATTAAAAGATCCAAACGTTTAGCTAGAACATAATTAACTCTACCGTATCTGCTGAAATCTTTCTCAGTTTCTAGCGCTTCTTCGCCATGACCAAGACGCAATAAATGTCTTTCATCTATATCAAGTGCCATGATTTTCTCAAAAAGTTGATTCAGTGCTTGATTAGAATGTGTAACTATAAGGGTTCTCTGATTCGGGAAATTATGATAAAGATTTGATATAATTTGAACAGCGACATCCGTTTTACCAGTACCAGGAGGACCTACAACAAGCGTCAATCCTGGTTGCATACCTGCACGAATGGCTTCGACCTGCGTTGGTGTAAAAGGAATCTGATTTCTGGAATTAAATTGTATGTAAAATTATTATACATAACCTTTGCTTTATCATTAAAGAAGGAAAAAAATAGTTCCTCATACTTTTTTGGTTCGTTAGCTTTATAAGGGCCTCTACTGGGTGGCACATGAGGTTCAATTTTGATAACTTTCTTTACGGGTTCAACATTATGTTTCGCAAGTACATCTTCAAATGTTAAACGAAAAGGACGTACTAATTTCGATTCATCATTGGTAGAAACCTTAATTTCATATTGAGGGAAACTATTTTTTAAATGATTTATATCAAGAAATGTATCATTGAAATCCATTGACGCAATTTCATTTGGCATTCTACAAGAAAATAAAAATGTGAAATATCTAGAGACTTCTAATATTATTGTATATTTCAAGTATAATATCTATATCTGATGTACCTAGAATAACGAGCAGCACCAGGATCGCCATATCCAAGAATTATGTCATGCAACCAATAGGGTACGACGCATTCTGTATTCATAAGCTCTCTTATCGTTTCCAAAACAGCTTTGAAATTATTCTCTTTAGGTTTACGTCTCATTATGATGTTAAAACTTTCATATACATCTTCACCACCATGGCTAGCGTTATCCATATCAATCCTATATTGATTACAATCTAGCCAAACTCTATACGTGCGAGTATCTCCAGGTAAAATCGGGCGTGGTTCAGGTCCATCTTCGATTACTCTACCGTTTGAATCTAACATACCTTCAACTTCACATCCTCGAACAGTTGTTAATCCAACTTGTGGTACAAAAGGTAGTTTGTGACTGTATTTTGTACCTGTATGTTAAATTATTGACTTAATTGCTTATTTTAATTACATAAAGTACAATAGAATAATTAAAATTATTTGATGAAATCTTACCGATTGGGTTTTGTGGTTTAACTGTAATGAGGAAACAGACATCGTGTTTCCGGAGGTTTTCCCATTCAGACTTAATTTCTTTACGAACACTTAAATTTATTGTGACATCAGCACGTACTCTGGATGGTCTTTTCTCGCCAATATTAGGTTTCGCTACCTCGACTACAGCAAACTGTGTAATAGGTTGAGCCATTCTAGCCCAACCGCCGAAGTAAACACCACCATCTTCGGCTCGCCTAGATAAAATACATTATACTTTTATTAATATACTTTTTAATGGTTTCAATTTATTGAAATATAGTAATTTACCAAGGGCTTAGTCTGCTCACAGCATCTTCGATATCTTGCCGTATTTCATCTATAAATATTTCATATCATTATTTACTGTACTATGTTACAGGGTGATTTTTTCGCCAGTTGATTCAAATGAAATTCTTCCACAGTGATAACATTATGCTAATCTATACATATGATTTAACATCGCAAATCGATAATGGCTCTGTGTTAGCTCAGAGACGACTATGTATGTGTATATCCATGAAATAAAAATGAGAGTGTTTATCCGCGATATGATTGGCGACGCTGGTTTTGTATCAACTAGTGAGAAGATCACCCCATATTACTTCAATTAATTACATTTATTCTATACATACAAGTTGATTCAAGTCGAAATAGATTGAAGTTTCTCAGTAAATAATCGTGCAGAGTAAGAAATTGTAGATTCAATTTTGGTAAAGCTAAACAACCTTCGCCAGAAAAATATTCTGTCGGTACAATACTCTCGTTCCAAATGATCTCTTCTGTTGGATAAAGTGGCATTTCATTAAGCTCCTCTAACTGAGAAGCTCTACGCTCGTGACGTGAAATCTAAAGTTTATATTATTCACAATGTTAAATCTATATTTTCTATTTCTCTTTCTTTTACTAATTTTCTTTTTACTTAACTTACCAAAAGTTCTCGAAGAAAGTCTATATCATACCGGTACCAATTCTCATCTTTCTCGCGTTCTTCCGATGGTACCAAACTGAGATAACTCGCAATTGATCTTAGCTTCTCTTGACTGAAAATTCGCATAGAGATAAAATATGAAAATGATTTATAATTCTTTAGAAAAGCGTACAATAAATAAGATACAAATTGTCAAGAGATTACCTGAGCAACCCGAAGTGTTTATAAAGAGCTTCTCTCGTATCAACGCTCGCCACATTCGCCAACGCAAAGCTTCGTAAGTCTGGGAACTTCGCAAAAACTGCTTTCTGTGCACAGTTCGAATTTTGTTTGTTGGTTTATGCTTTTGTACTCCTTTGGTTTTAATATGTGAATGCCCATTCTAATGAGAACGTTGATGATTTGACAAATGATGCGGAAAAATCATTTCAATAATACATAACTCGAAAGTTGAATACTTAGTAACAAGAATTAAAATATCAATTAATAGCAAAACAAGTAATTTTGTCATTTTCATTATTTGATAAGAAAGAATATTTTATTTCTTTTCTTGAAATTGTCTACTTCTTTTCGATAAAAAGAAAGATAAAAAAGAAATTTAATTTTTAAAGCAATAGTTTCTTAAGCGTTCGAAATATATGTTATATTTTATACCTGAAGCGAAGTAATTTTAGTGTAATGCAATTGTGTCATATCGTGATCGGTGAGGGGGTCGCCGCTTTCTTCATTGATTTCAAATCTCGCGTAAAACTTCAACATTTCTAATAGCTGTAAATCGAACAAACAAATATAATCATATATATCAAATATAATCAATGATATTTATCACGCCATAATGTGATAAATAAAAATAAATGTGTATGATAAATAAATATGTAGACTATTAAAACTATGCAGATACGTAATACGTTACTTCGTTTGACACTATAACTATTCACAAGTGATTTCCGAGGTCATTTGCTATTGTTCAACTATTTTTTATGTTTTATTATGCATATATCGAATACTAATCCATATATTTAATATACAGCCTATCCCTTGATCAGCTTTCCGCTGTTTCTATCAATAATTACTTTATAAATACACATATCTATGTCCATTCAAAGTTCACCTCGGTAGAGATTGATGAAGCAATAAGACTGCTTAATCATTCTCCACGACGAAAATATTACGCAAAAAAAAATACCATTAAAATGAATGAAGAGACGCCTGCAAATCAATTATGTTTGCGAATGCCAATGTGGAGTAAATGTAACATTATTCAAGGTTGTGTCAGTTGTCCAAGGTTATAATAAACCATGTCTCGTCAGAAAGATCCTGTGAATATATGCGTAGCACATATTCTACATTGTAACGTATGAATAAAATCAACATGACAGTAATTTCTTATTAACGTATTAAACGTATCAAGTTTTGACTTTGACTTCGGTTTCTCTGTAATTTATGATAGGTGGATGATGGATGACTAACGAAGAATACTGCCCTTCCTAATTAATATTTCCACCTACCATCTCAAAATTGGAAGAAACCTAAGTTTTACCGTTAAACTGCGGTTGTTCATGCGTTTATAGAAAATTTTAAGGTGAGACAATTTTTTGGATATACGAAAAATATACAAAATATCCTAGGCAAAGCATGCGTTACAGTAATCAGTAGATGAAACAAATCTTTATGTAAGTTTCGCTTTTTTTTTTCAATTATATTGATAAAAATATGAATTTATAAATGTATAATTATACATAAACATCCATTTTTCTATGCCATCTTATTTATCTCTTTCTTTGTTCATTTTGAAATACTGTATTTTGTTACTTTATACAATATAATTTTACTTAAAAGATATTAGAGATTAAATATCAATTAAGAGGGACAGAATAGCTAAAGAAACGTAGAAGATGGGAAGAGGATCGTAAATTAGAATAAAGGCATCGGTGAACCTGTTCGACAGGAACCCATTCTCCTCGTGAGGATACAAAGGCACACTGAACACTGCACTGGTTGTAAGCCAGCCAAGAAATCTCTACTTCGACCGCAGTGGGAGTATCTTATATCTCGGACCGGCTCATCAATGCTTCATCTACAATTGTTCAGTACCACGCGTAACGCAAGTGTGTCAACGTGTCTGTCTGGTTATCTGCCACTTCTTCGTTTTACAATCTTCATTTGTCGTACGAGTAGATCGAGTAATTCGTTCTAATAGTGAATGGATAAACTAGTGGCTATAGAAGGTGACTGTTCTTTCTTCTTTTTCTTTAAGAACCGATCGAGATCAGTTTTTCGCCGATACGAAAGCGCTTCGTGTTTCGGTACAGTTTTTCTTAAATCAAGAATCCAGATGATGAAAATCTATATCCGCTGATAATTTACATTCTAACGATGTATGTTTATCAAACGGGATAAGAGTATAAAATTAGACAAATTAATATGCTAAGTCGAGTTTAAATAGCGAAGGCTGTTTTTGATCGGTCCCAAGATTGATCTCTAAGATTTTGTTTCAATCTTTCATCAGACAACAAAAAAGACGATCCCTGTTTTGAACTTCTGCGACAGTGAAGATTGCCAGGTGTATATGATTAATGGGATTAAATTGATTGGCTATTTAGTGAATTTCACTGAAATAAGCTCGTTTTGCAGTAGATGAAAAGAAATGTATTAATAAAAATCGGAAAGATGATGCTGAATGTGAATTATAGCAGGCGTTCGGGCACATTGCCAGTCAAAGGTACGTAAAGTTCTACTGATTGGATTATTCTGATTTTTATTTCCCTTTATTCTTTGTTTATTTCCCTCTGTGTGTGCGTGCAAACACACATACACGCACACGTATATTTTATTTAGCTATGTTAAATATTAACTCAACTACTCGTCGAGTTTTTAATTCACTGTTCGTGATATATTTTGAAATTTCGTCGTGTCTTCTAGATTTTATTGAGGAAAAATATGTTGTTGTGAAGTACGTCGTAGGCATTCTGAAGATGAATACTAGTTAATACTTGGATTCAAATAAATACTAGATATTAACTTAATTACTCGCCAAGTTACTTGGAAATTTTGTCGAATATACTGAATAGATTTCATTGAGGGAAGGATATGTTGTTGCAAAGTACGTCACAGATATTTCGAATACTAGCTAATAGTTTGCCTTAGATAAATAACCAAACAGGCCTTGAATTCGTAATAGATTTTACGTTGTAACGAATGTTTGACGCGTAACACGTTGGGAGATTTTGTTTATGATAGATTAAGACGCACGTGTGTTTTCAGGAATTTTCAAAGAATTATTCGACGGAATGACGATGTAGATTTTCTCCTTCGAGAAAGAAGCATGAAATTTTACATGCAAAAACACGTGTTGCATCACGCGAGAAAAGAAAAAGAATTTACATGTTTATTTCACTTCTCTCGTCGATCACGGTTGAAGCGACTGATAGAAGGAAAGTGTCGAAGCCAGGGGCAGTAAAAATCATAGATACGCTCTATGTGCGTCAGATATATTGAAGATGTATGGCAAATAACGTTATCACGAATGATTAAATCGTTTTACATTACTAACTTCCGTTACTTCATGAAACTATCTCTAATAAATAGGAAATTCTATAAATACGAAGTCTGCAATACTTGATTCTGCCATTCTCGCGCGTGTTTAGCGAACTTTTCATTCATCTTTTTTATGAGAACCCGATGTTTATTACTGAATGATACAAATGAAATACAAATGAATACGAACGTGTATCAATTTTGGGATATCGATAAAATTTTTTCTGATTGTACTCATTTAAGTAAAATATAACTTAACATTGTAAAGTATTAGAAAATGACGATACAAATAATACTTCATTAACATAACTTTATAATTGAATAAATTGAATTAACCGCATTGATACCATAGGAATCGTAAAAAACAAGAGAAAACACGTGATGCACATGGCTCAACGAAAAAGAGCAATGGTTCGTGCAGGCATTGAGGAAGCCAAGAAAAGGGCATAAGGAGCATTCTCGCTAACAGAAGCACAAACATCCCTTTTCTTTTTTCGATCCAGTCATTTCATACTGCATACGTGCATAACAACCACCATTGAACTATATTAATACAACTGCGTCTTTTTAAACGCGAATCTCTTTGTTTCCCAGACCGAACGTGCTCGATATTCAATTACCGATAACGAGAGCAATTTTCTACAATATATCATATCTTATCGAGAACATGGAATTAATCATTTTGTTAAATACATTGTTTATAATCCTTTACGCGGGCAGAAAAAGAAGTATCGACCTACAATGGATATTATAATGAAAGAGATGTTCTCTCTCGTCTTATTCCTTTTATGAATTATTTGCCTTCATTCTGACATCGTTAACAATTTCATCATATTATCACTCATTTTGCTACCAGACTAGTAAGCACTTCCTGAAACATAGAAAAGATAAAGTATTGGAATCGTTGTGATATCATAGCGATATTCGTGAAATCCCTTTCAAGCTTTCAGATTGTATCGATACATTCGTGATATTCGTCACGAGTGCCACGAGTTCGAAGTAAATGGGCGCCTTTACGTATCAAATATAAATACGTTTCTAATACTCATTTATATACACAAAGATCGTACGATGGAGATTCTCGCTAAAAGTACTTGAAAACGATCTTTATAGTTCCATATATGTAGCAATAACAAGTGTGTGCTTCGATATATAATAATTGATATAATCTACTTAGTTCTCATTAAGAGCGAAACTTTCATGGTCGAATGTGAATGAGGATGAATTACCCTTTTCCAGGGTTGCTATGGATCAGTATATTAATGTTGGCGATCACATGGAGTCAGGCGAAAGACAACAATTGCTGTTCGGATGGTCTCATGTGGTTACATACGCTGAATTGTTCTGATGGCAAGGCGATTAATCTCGCGTGCTCATCTGGTTGGTACATAGTCAATCCTGAGATGCGCACGTTCGATAACTTCACTATAATCGAGGAATACGGGAAACCGTGGCTGCAGTTTGTAGACACGGTATCCACAAAAATAGAAGCAGAAAGGTAAACGATGTGTTTCAGTTGCATTTCTTTCAGTGACGTTTGCAAATCTTTTTCAAGAAGTTTGTTTAATCTTCAACTGTTATCGTTGGGTCATAGGGGTCCATAACAGTTCGCTCATATATCTTAATTTGTGTGGTGTTTATCACTATACAACACAGAATGAAAATTAAAATAAATAAATAACTAAATTCTCGTGGATCACGATCCAGCGACATTAATCGAGGATTAAAGATAATCCGTGCAATCGACATAATACTGTTTGTTAATATTCTTCTTTCTATTCTATTTTTAAAATATGGATAAAACAGGATTTAAGCTTATTTGACACTTAAATATGTTAAATTTCATTCATTTTTTTTAATATTCCTAATTTAATTAAATATTCAGATTCTGCGTGGCAAGAAATTCGAACAGTAGTGTCAAAATTGCTTTGGTATGCACGGATATCGAATACGACAATATTCAATGGAGAAACACATTGTTCTGCACCCTGTGTATCATATCGGCCATATTTTTGATCATCACCTTGGCAGTTTATGTTTTGCTACCAGAATTAAGAGAGATTCAAGATAAAGCAATGATGGCTGTAGTCACGTCATTAACAGTTAGCTATATCATTCTTACCATTCAGATGTTGAGGCAGCAGCAAGATGATGATTATCATATATGTGTCTCTCTAGGTACGACATGCTGATAATCATTTGTTTATTCATATCACAATTACTCATTTACATTGTACGATTTTTAAATCAATAATTCATTTATTTTTCTAGGATTCATTCTATATTTCGGTTTTATGGCTGTTTTCTTCTGGTTAAACATCGTCTCATTCAATATATGGAGAATAGTTTGGTAAAACCAATAAAGTCGATAAAAACATTTAAAGATCTAGTTCATTCATATTCATCATTTGATTTGTTATTCCTACAGGTTTAAAGATTTCATGATCGGAGATAAAATGCTTTTTACTATTTATTCTATTATCGGCTGGGGTGGACCATTATGTTTCTTAATTGCAATTTTGATTACTCATCACTTACAAGGATACCATCTAAAACCCGGTTTTGGAGAAAGTAGCTGTTGGTTTAACGGTAAGAACAATATCTTTCAAAACCTAACGATCTTTTAATAGTCTCCGTTATTATATATTAATCTTGTTATTGAATAACGACTATCGTCTATGTTTTTATAGGATATGACCAAACGTGGGCGTATTTTTATGGGCCAATCAGTATTTTATTGACATTAAACGTTATCTATCTCGGTCTAACTGGTTGGCGATTGTGGCATCAGTATCGTGACTATAGTGGAAGCAAATTACGAGTACTTCGTTTTAAATGCCTGCTTTACGTCAAACTGATATTTTTCATGGGCGTAACATGGATTTTTGAAGTGCTTTCATATGCTGATCATAGTAAACAAGATTTCTGGTAATTTCCATCATTTTTGTTTATATACAAAATAAGTCACAATCTCGTCAAAGAAATTAATTTTCTCAATTGCTAAGATATAGTGACACGTTGATGCTTGATTACATACTTTGATTCTTAATTCCAATTTAGGATACCAATGGATATACTGAATGCGTTACAAGGCTTTATAATATTCCTCTTGTTGGTTGGGACACGAAAACGAGTGAGAAAGTTATTGGCAAAGAAAAGACTTTGTGGGATTGGCTTTCCAAAATCTTGGGCAGCTTATGAGGATGAAGAGTGCGAGGAGGTACTACCTGAAGAAGTCGAATTATCGCAACATGATTAGTATTTATAAAAATAACTTTGTTTCTTTTTCGTCGCTAATAACGTAACGTAATAAGACGTGTAGTTTCTTTTTATACTAATATATTCGACTAGTCGAAGATAATCATGAATAATGACAACGAGACAAAGAATTACTTCTATTTAAGTAACATAGTCGTATAAAGATTGTATAGAATTTAATACTCTTTTAATGAATCGTCGTAAAATACGTTTTCTAAGAATCTCTACAAACATTGCCCAGCAACAAGTATCGTGTTAATTATCGTGTCATTTATTATCATACGATTTTTGCCGATCTCTAGATTAACTAAAGAACAAGAAGGTTCACAACTCATCATGGCAATTTCGTGTAATCTAGTAATTTTATTGTTTTCTTCGTAGGCGTCCGTATCAAACTTTCTCATTCTAATTGACTGACGCGACACTTCCGAGGCGACGATTCACCTTACATCATCATGTACTTCTGACGTCTTTGAGTCATTAAAAACGTGTTAGTCGACAGATATCGCAAACGTTAAAACTACGAACGCTGGAGCACACGAAATATGAGCATAAACATTCAAAGTTGCCAGAATACTTTTTATTACCATAACGAACAAAATGGAAGTGTTCTATCTTAAAATAAATATAAGAGACAGAAAAATAAATTATGTGAACAACGTCAATTAAGTATGATAATAAAATTAAGCGTCATTTTTAATTTAAGCATTATATCTATTGGCATAAAAAATCCAGCTAATTTTAATAATAATTCACGTAAGTTTTATATCTTTTCCTTTATAGAAATTATATTTATGTCATGTAGAAATAGATAGGCAGAATTTTCTACAAATTAAAAAATTTTTTAATTAAAAAATTTAAAATAATCTACGGTGTGCAAAAAGAAGTAGAGTAAAAACTAAATTATCGTTGATACGCTGCATTGAACAATCGTATTTCTCGTTGCGTGAAGCTATTACAATGATTAAACAAAGCAATCTGCGCGAGTAACCAATTAATTTGTGGCACGAAGACATGATAAATGAGAATAGTGCAAAACAACAATGACGTGTGTGGTAGTTACCCACATATTACTATGAGTAATGCTAGTATCGACATTGCAAAGATGAGGATTTGCATTGTCGTGATACATACACGAATGCAACGTGACGTTTTCCATGGCGACGGAACATGTTACTGATCAATATTTTAGCAACGCAAAGGTTGCTGCTACAGCGAGAAATGCGAAACTTTTAATACCTTAACAGTGACTTGTGTGCAAGACGATTCTTTGGACTTCAAGTTCGAATTACCGACAATTTCAGAATATTTTTATTCTTTAATTTATATAGAGTAATATAATATAACAGACAGTGAATTATTTGTAAGATGCTTTAGATCTTAATTTGTACACGTATAGAATAATTTTCCGTAGAAAGATGGTTATTTATGTAGAGATTGATTGTTTGATTGATGCTATCCGTAACATTTGTAGCGTAGTCTATCTTGTTTATATATTATACAAATGCGATAAGTTGCACTGTAAAAATAAACGTGCAAATAATAAAATAAGTATGTCGTTAGCATAAATAAACGTATTATGATATATGATAATCGATTTCTTACATTGAAAAAGATTTCGTACGTCGATTTTCGTTGTAGTCAACGAAAATAATAAATAATAATAAATAATAATAATAATGCAAAAAAGGAGGAAATTTTATGAACTTCCAATTATGATTATTATATCTCCTACGAATAAGATTCATAATTAGAAGCTGTGTGAAATCAAGAAACGCGTTGTAATTTCAAGGAGCGATTGTGCAATATAATACAGATATATACATATGTATGTATCTCCAGCATGCGTCTAGACCTGATTTCATTCCTAAACTATACTATAATAAACTATACCTAACAATTACAATCTTTTTCGTATACATATAGCTATTAAAATGTCATTTCACTGTTTCAAACTTGCTGATTATAAGTGATATGTCACTATACTCAATTCCAGGGCCTGTTCTAGAGGCATGCCTCAAGATAAGTTTCATCCATAAGTTTCATTAAGTATTTAGAGGCCGCTTAAAAACTGCGAGACAAATCGCGCGTATATAACAAAGCATCAGTTAATCGTATAAGTAATACCAGTAATAAAGTATGAAGTAATACCATTGCATAAATGCCGATAAATGTACTATAAATAATTATATTATAGATGATTATATCATAAATATTCGGATCATACAGCAAGTCGAACTTTTACAAGTTAAATTAACACGAAGATACGAATATCGGAAGAAGAAGCAACGAAGCCAAAATGCAAAGTAAACGAGAAAGGTAAAGATGAGTATACGAGAGGAGGGAGAGCGATGAGGCAGCCATAGGGAAAGGGGAAAGAGAGAAAAAGATAGTAAGCAAGCCAGCGTGCGAGTGAACAAACAGAAGAGAAAGAGAGATAAAAAGATAGTGCAACAGAGAATGGGAATGGATGTGATGCGATGGCGGCGAGTATGGCAGGGGTAAGTCTCGCTAGGCGGGTAACTACTACCGCAGGCGGCATTGGCAGGTATGACGATGAACACACGAGAAGTCCTATTATCGTTGCGTTAAAATGAACGAGTGAATAACAACGCTGTTGAAATAACGTCAGGGTAGCCGTCACGAAATCGATCACGAGCAACGCTAAACTCGGCCACGGTGGAAAGTTGGTTGACGAATGAATGCACGGAACCAATGTATGGAAACAAAGACACGAGAGTAGGAACGGTGCCGATTCGATGACATGTATTATCTCGTGAGTACGTTGCTTATCATCGTTGGCATATTGGGGAATCATCCCCTTCTTGCAAACACAGACGGGAAAGCAAATTTGATCAGCGTGGCAAAGTGTTGCGAGCACAACGAGCTTCTTGTAGACGACACGTGCACGCCATTGACGGAAACGAACGAGACAGAGTGGAGACCGGAATTCATCGAGGAGAAGGTCAATGGTATATCAAGGAGTAAACCGGTTAAACCGAATTATCAATTGAAGATTGGAAGACCTAAGTGTCAACCCAACGAGCATCAATGGAATGTATATCATTATCGATCAGGCGAGGATCGACTTGCGATACTGACAACTGGCGTGTTGCGACACTACACCACCGATTTGATAAAGGGAAAGCAAAACGAATATAATGGTGCATTTGGATTCGATAATGCAGATTCAATGGACGAAGATGATCTCGAGACGGTTTCGATTCATTATGATTATCCGTTCGGACATTATTGCGCTGACAAAGCAATTTTGAGCAGAGATCGACTGGTAGCGATGTACGCGATGATTTGCGTACCCGACGTAGTTGTTACATGGTCCGATACAAATTATTTGATGAAACACGCCATCGATCCCACCTTTCATGCTATATCGATAGCTAGTTATCTGGTTGTCGCGGTTGTCTATTTTGTTCTACCACAACTGCGTGATCTTGTGGGAAACATGATAACTAGTATGACTCTGTGCCTTATAGCTGGGCAATCTGCGTCTACTGTCAGGATTTTCACGGAATTCGGCAATCACATCAGTTTTATGATTGCCGGTATGAAATACATGAATATTCATAAATATTCAAGCTGTTCGTGGAAAATTAAACTTCAATTCCAATTAGGATATCTTCGATTGAAAAATGCTTAACTTTTCACGAGAATATTTCTTTCTTTCAGATACCGTCATGTATGTCTCCTTGCTAGCTGCATTTTTCTGGTTGAACGCCTTGGGTTACTACGTATGGAGCACTTTCCGTTCGCGAAACGTATTTTTAAGAGTAACTGATGGCAGAAAGTACTGTTACTATTCTACGTATGTTTGGGGTTCAACGGTTTGCATAGCGGGCACTGCAATTTTTGCACACTTTGCCTTAGAAACTAATAAAGCTGTCGTTGGCGGAAAGATATATCCACCTCAAGAAACAATCGGTTGGCTCGGTATTTCCGTACTATTTACATCGATCGCATTTACGATAATGATTGATTTATCTTTCGTATTAACAACCGCGAACAGGATTAAAAGAATGAGCACATACGGTCGAATTCATCATAAAATGAAATACAGCTTTAGAATGTTCGTTTTTTTGTTTGCAATAATGAGTACCGGTTGGCTATCATTCCTGCTATCACGACTGAATTACGAAGCGTTAGAGTATTGTCATATCGTTATTAATTTACTACAGGCAATTTTAATACTATACGTTTGCGTATTTGGACAAAGAAGAGTTACATTCTTACTTGGTAAAACATGCAATTGCTGTAATTCAGGCGAAAATATCGAGGGCCTTGATTGGGGCGAAGAAATGACTGCCATTAACGCGGGATATTAAACAATTTTTAAATCATATAATCGATTATGAAATTCGATCTCAAATGAAATAATTTTGTTCTATGAAAGCATTGTATTTTGCACATTTGATTGAACATATCAAGTGAGAAGCATATTTATAATGATAGTCTGTATCATAAACCAGTGCTCGACAAGGAATATATCATATTAGTTAATATTAACAAATACATGTTTTATTAAGGCAGGAACATAACGCCCATAAATAGTAAGCTAAGGCATTGTATATAATGGTATTTAATTAAAAGAATTTTTAAAATCAACAAAATTATATTATTCTAGGAGAATATAATATTTATATGTATCATTGTTGATAGATTCGTTGCTTTTTACATACAAACTTAAATATATCTATACTAAATACGTATTTATCTATTTGAATAATTTGGAATTTATAATCATAAGTGCCTTGAAACAAAATTTTATATGCCTTACGAAAATCTGCACTTATCTGTATAAGATATAACATTAATCGCAAAATATATAAACATCCATAAACATTATCATTGCATCTATCATTTCTTATAAAAATATCATTTTCTAAGGAATTTTTTACTTTTAAGATATTCATATAATATTTATATTTGTACAAACATATGACTTTTGTAAATGGTGTATCATTTTTATAAAATCAATTTCAATATATCCTTTTATACTAGATATTTCTATTTATTTGAAAAACTTGAGAAATAAAACTTACCTGGCCAAACAATTCACCTTCCGGACGATGTAATAAATTGGATAGCTGACATCTCACTACCAGATGACAATCATCCATAACAGTATTGAAGAAACGTCTAGTTGGTAATAGAGCTTCTAAATCTATTACTAACTCAAGAAACCTTTCACAATATCGTACCTTATCTGGTAAGAGTGGCCCTATTAAGAAGTGAATACCAAATTATAATATTGTACCACAAAAATATTTTCGAACAATATAAAACAGATTAGATTTTTATTTGGTTTAATTTACCTTCCTCCGGTACTGTTTCCAATATTGTCATAAATTTTATCATTAATCTGTGTAAAAATTTACGTTCCCACTCTAACTTTTCTTTACATTCAGGATTATCTTTTTTCATTATAACCTTCCAGTACTTTCTCCACTTTGGATATTTTCTAAACTCTAATTCTCTACGACCTTGTTGCAGTGAAATCCACATAGATAATGACACCAGCCGTTTTACTTCTTCTCTAACTAATAATACTTCCATAGAATTAAAACAATGATTTAAAAAAACAATCAATGCTGTTTGTTCTTTCAAATCAAAGTCCATTATACTGTCTTCAAGGCATGTCTCTAAGACTTTTTGGAAAAATTCAGAAAAATATTCTGGAAGTTTCTCAAATACTTTCCAAACTTGAACACGTTCTCGAAATTTTTCATTCACCATAACAACAATGGACATGGTATGAGCACGAGTTGCAATTTTTGTATTGTAATATGGCCATAGAAAATTTTCTAAATACTGACTGAACTCTAACATCATAATTCTTCGAATAGAAAATTTAGATGCACATATTTCTTGGATATAAATATCTTCTACTATTTGTGAACTGAATGGAAGATGTGAATCCATAGTATGTGGTGCCCAATATTTATTTGCAAGCTGTAATTATTTAATAAAATAGATGTAAAGAAAAATATGTGTAATTCATGTAATAAAGTATGTTTAACTATAAATACCTGTGTTATACGATCAGCATTAATCTGTTCCACTGTGGGAGCAGGATTATTGCTTTTAACTGTCATAGCGTTTTGATTTTCCATGTTGGGTCGTTGACTCAATTGATTTTAAGGTTAAGTTTAAGTTCAAGGTTAAGATTAAAAATTAACCAATGTTAGACATGATAACAAGTAATATGCATTTGTGTAGTAAACTGTATACAGTCATATAAATCATTTATTTCACTTTCTTTCCAAATAAATCTGTACTTACTACAATTATTCAGATTTACCAGTAACTATCAAACAGCACGTACTCATATAAAATTTTTATATTTTCATACACACAGTACCACGATTGTCATTGGCTAAGATGAAGATCCAATCATTTCTATTGGTTAAAGAGAATATTTTAAAGTGAAAAGTTAAGTCATATGATTGGTACATTTGCAATTGTTAATTCCTTTATTATTATAAATAATATTGTTAATAAATTCATAATTTTACAATCAGATATTAATATAAAAGAGGATAGTAGAGGTAAATTCATATGTCTCTTTCATTTTTATATAAGATGCGCATTTTGTTATTCCTTTCACTATATTTTTCTTTGTCTATTAATGAATGAAGAATGAACAGACTTCCTTGCGAACGTTCACTGTTCAATTCAAATAACTATTGTACATGTGTGAGTGTTTCCTAAGCACATTGACTGCATTTTTTAAATATATTAAATTGAATTTATATGTGTAATTATATGAATTTTTAAAAACAATTTATAAAAACAATATAATAAAGTTTTTATTGAAGAGATCATTATAATGTCGAATTCTAGAAAAACCAAAACAAGACGTAATAGTGATTCAGTAGATATTAATCCTAAAAGAATGAAATCAGAAGACGAAGATAATTCAGAAAACAAGGAAAATAGTATAGTTAAAAGTGATACTTTACTTGAAAACATTTCTGAACAATTATTGTCAGTGGAGCATAATTTGGCTACTGAGTTAAAAAAAATTACATTCCGTTTGCCAGTAGAATATGTTTATAGTCCACTTGAATATGCATTTAATATACACACTATGTATGTACAAAAGTATTGTAATACTGTTAAGAAAATATTGTTTCTTGGAATGAATCCTGGTCCTTGGGGTATGTCCCAAACTGGTGTTCCATTTGGAGAGATAAGTATGGTTCGCGACTGGTTAAAAATTTCCGGACCTGTTGGAAAACCAGTCAAAGAACAGCCAAATAGAAAAGTAGCTGGATTTCAATGTACTCGTAGCGAAATCAGCGGGAAAAGATTATGGGGTCTTTTTCAAGAATTATGTAAAAGTCCAGAGAAATTCTTTGAACATGCATATATACATAATTATTGCCCTATTGCATTAATGAATAAAAAAGGCTGTAATATTACACCAGCAGAAATAAAGGCAATATATCTATTTTTTATTATAGTCATATTTATATATTAAATGTCTTACTTTTTTAGGGACCAGAGATACAAATCTTACATTCTGCTTGTGACAAGGCATTAGCAGATGCAATTAAGATTTTAAAAGTTGAAATTATAATTGGCATTGGTGGATATGCAGAGAAACGAGCTCAATTAGTAGTTCAATCTTCAAAATTACCTGTGAAGGTAATTACTACTTATTGAAATTTTGTTTAAAATAGATATAGAAGAAATATATGTAATTCTTTTACATTTTTAGGTTTTATGTTTACCTCATCCAAGTCCACGTGCTGTGAATAATAAAAATTGGAGTGAAAAAGCAACACAAAAGTTAAGTGAGTTTGGATTACTTGAATGTTTTACAGCTTAAAATACCTTGACAAGAAAAATAATTTTTTGCTCTTTATCAGTACAATTTTATGTTACCTAACTGTACTATTTATGTTACATATATTATTTTATAAATTTGTGGTAATTTCTAATATTATCTTTTTATGTATTATTGCGTGCGTGTATATGTGTGTGTATATGTGTATTTGATAATTTTTCTATGAAAATTTGTCAAATTTAAGTTATTAAAACATAAAAGAAATACAATGGATTTTTTAAGTTGGATGAATATTGCTTTACAAAAGGCAAATGATTCACTAAAATCTGGTGAAGTACCAGTTGGATGTTTATTTATATATAACAATAATGTCATTGCTACAGGTAATAATACAGTTAACGAAACTCGCAATGCTACTCGACATGCAGAAATAAATTGTATAGATCAAGTTTTAGAGTCCTGTAACATAAAAGATTTAAGCTATAAAAATATTTTTTATGATACTGATGTTATTGTTACTGTAGAACCATGTATAATGTGTACATCTGCATTATGTCAACTACAGGTACGTAACATTATATATGGTTGTGGAAACGATCGTTTTGGTGGATGTATAAGTGTTTTTGAAGTACCAAAACTTTATAATTCAAGAACAAAAATAATAGGAGGTATCAAAGGTACTGAAGCAATGACATTGTTAAAAGAATTTTATAAAGGTACAAATCCAAATGTACCTGAATCAAAATTTAAAAAAGACCGTAAAAGGAAGGACACATAAATATTACAAATTTAATAAATTCATTTTTTGTTTAATTATAATTTATTACTAAAAAACATTTTAGTTTCTATTCTGATTTATAATATGATACATAAACAAATCAATTTTATACAAAATATTATGTATTAATAATTGTACATTGCCAGTAGAGCAAATTGTTTTATATACATATAGTGGCCTTGTTTATTTTGTACTTATTTATGAAGGAATAAATTCCAAAAAAATGTAGTTATGAACACCATGAATGATCTAATTCACACTTGCCTTGGTACCATCTGACAAGTAATTGATTTTTTAATGTGTAATCTTTTAATATCATATCTTTTGTCTGCAAATGATGATTAATATTTATTTAATCCACATTAAATAAAATGAATATCTATTCTTGAAAGCAACTTACTATGGGAGGTGGAAAGATTCTTTGAAAATCCATTTTATTCTGATTTTCCAAATAACTTTGAGATAAAATCAGTTTAGTTTCAGGTGTGAAACATGGGCTACATAACTGACATTCTACACGAAAACAATCATTACATTCTATGCAAAGTTCTGGCAAAACCATTATATTCTTCTCAGCTACTTCCATTTCTTCCTCCATTCTGTTCCTGTAAATGTAAACATTAGTCAATATTATATTATTTTAAAAGATTGTTAATTTAATTGTAATATAAAATTTATAAGACCTTATTTCCAAAGAATCTTTCCTGATTCTTTGTCCTATGCCAACTAACGAAAATAAGTTAAATATAACTTGTTCGTAAAGTAATTGATTTGGCAGATAATGCGCTGAAGATAAATTTGGAGACATATTTGCTTCCATGGTATAAACATTTAAATTTTCATCGAGTGCAAAATCGATTCTAATTAACTCGAAAAAATTTCTTCCATTTCCGAAACGTTTTATAGCTTCTCTAATATAAATCTCTTTTGACAAAGTAATTTCTCTGATTGCTTCGCGTACACCACTCCAAACTTTTTCAGGATCTTTCGCTTGCATACGTACATATGCGTCGAACGAATCTTTCATTGAAAACTTCAATTTAGTATAATAATGTTTCAAAGATGGAACGTTCCAAATCGGCAAGTAATCATCGCCAACTACGTATTTGTCTAAAACTTCAGGATCAAATGGATAATATTTTACAGGACAAAATCTAAAGAGCACATCGCCTTTGTATATATATACTCTAAGAGGATCAACGGATGTGATCACGGTGTATATTCCAATATCAAATTTATATCCATCTATGAGAAATGGTCGCTGTATAAATTCTTGTACAAAAGATCCAGTTTCTGTAATATTTATATCGCTCACATTTTTTATGCTAATACCCCGATGATCATTTGATTTTTGTACAAACATCTTTTCTGGATGCTGATTAGCATACAAAAGAAATTCGCTGCTTTGTTCTGGTATCTTAAATGCTGGTAAAATGTAGCGACCTTCCGCGGTTGATAAATCCACCTTATTCGTAATATATCCGCAACCGGGAATATGATTAACACGTTGATGAGCTTTTAACTTCTTTAAGCTAGAACTTAAACTTCTAAATGGATAGTCATGTGCCCACAATAAATCCCAATTAAATGCATCATTGGTTTGTTTAAATCCCAAACGTTCCAATACAAGAAATACATGTTTTAAATATTCAGTATCATTACTTTTCGTGTATACTCTATATAATGGATTCTTTTCTTTTATTTCTGCCGTTTTTCTTAAGTTTTCATGGTAGTATAAAAAGGACAAGAAACAATATAAAATTATTGGACCCGTTATAGAATATAAAAATATATTTAAAAGTGTTTTCACTTTTAAGTTCATCATTTGGGTATATATTGTACATTCATTAACATTCTGTAAAAGTAAATGAAGTTTTTGAACTGATTATTTCAATTTGTCAAAGTAATTTAAATAATCATGCAACTATTAAAAAAATGTACAAACCTGTTTACTAGACATGATTAAACATATAATTTTAATACCATTTGTTAATAATAGTTCGCAGAATGGTATGGCTCACAGTATATTTGTATCCCCACTACTGAGTTCTAGCTTGATGTAAGTACCGTTGTAGTTTTCCCCGCTATACTACCTGTTTTTTTAATAAGAACATACTTTCTTAGTACCGGTTTCTATACATAGAACCTGTGTTAAATTCTATTTTTCAAATACCTTGCATTTTGTAAATAATTTAAAATGAAATAAAATGCGAAGAAATTTACTTTCCAATAGTAAATGTTCTTTAATTTACAATTAAAGTATATTGCCTTAATAACTGGCCACGAGACCGAATTTGGTCACTTAGCAAACGAGTACCGTTCTATATACATACGAAATTCTGGTTCAGTATGAATAGGATAGAGAAAAAATTCTGGCAATGGTTAGTTAAAAGGCAAGAAAATAGTTAGTTAGTAAGGCACTACTGTACAACGAAATCGTACACTTACCTTTTATAATATACATATACTAAATGTACATATTTTTGTATAAAAATTAGACTGCGGTTTTTTATGTATTTATAGAAAACTTAAAAATGTAAAAAAGTACGGGATACTTACAATGTGGAAAAGTCTCTAATAAGTTCCATTATTATAAATGACATTCCATAAAAGTATAAATTTACATAAATATCCGCAGTTTAATAATAATAATAGTATATATGTATATTATAACAATAAAGACATGTAGTAAATACAAGTTCTTTTTGATGTTATGTGATGTTTATATTGAATAATGTTTAAACATTGGCGGGAATCATTCTAGAGTACGCTAGTGTGCGTAACGTTACGTCGCAGAGGTTTTTGACCATTTCTTGCCAATTCGATTTTTGATACGGTATTGTAAATAGTTCGCTAAACTAAAAATGGGTTTTCAAAATATTTGGTACTCGCATCCACGTAAATATGGACAAGGATCTAGATCCTGGTAAGTATTACTATTTTGTATTATATTTTTAAATTGTAGACAAATCAATTTATACCATAAAATTACATACATGCAATAGACCGTGTGTCCACGTTTATGTTTTTCCAGTAAACAAGATATTTGTATAACTTTTAGTGTACGTTATTTAAAATAATTTAAAAATATGAATTACTTTATTATCATTATAATTAAAACAAAATTGATATCTTGCTTAAAAATATCATTTCTACATTTTTTGAACATAACCTCAATGTAGTATGTATTATGCATAGCATTTATAACTTATTATTAGACTGCCGTAGTCTATTTATAATAGTGTTTTTTCAATGTGTAATTTATCAAATTATGCTATTTTACAGCCGTGCTTGTGCCAACAGGCACGGATTAATTCGAAAATATGGGCTGAATATTTGTCGCCAATGTTTTCGTGAATATGCTGCTGATATTGGCTTTAAAAAGGTATAAAATTTGAATTCTTCTATGTTTGCAAATATATTTCTAATATATATAACGATTAAATATTATGTCTGAATCAATCTCTTTTTATTTACAGCTGGATTAACGTTGGGAATAATGAAATGAATGTATGAGATACAATAAAATTAATTTTTTCTACTAAATATATTTGTATCATTAATTTTAATATATTATAACTAAATTAAGATTAAAACATTAAATTTTCTAGTAAAATATTATATAAGACTATAATAGATATGTGATATGTTACCTAAAATTAGCTAATATCTTTTATAAAATATAACTTTTGATACATTTATGCTTTTTTTTATTTTTCCATGTCTAGCGATCTTTAAATATATCCGTTCGCGTTATGGTATATGCAGCTATTGAGTGGTAGTTATTAGTTTAGGATTATGGTTTACGGAGATTGTTGCTAACCGTAATAAATAAAAATATTTGATCTCAGCTATTAAATCTGATGAATTTAATTAAAATGTACGTGTCGAATCCAACTCAGATAAATCTTCGAATAGTAAGTTTTTATTTCATAATTTATCAGAATTATAAATATGAAATATGAATTAATTCCTCTAGATTTTGATCATATTAGGGATATAGGAATATATGGACCGACGTGGTATGTGAAGCCACTTCCGGGGAGCGGGAAGTATGCTCACATGATGCTAGGAATACATCAATGTTGTATATCAGAAGGAGTAAATATACCAGTTACACTGATTCACTTTTACTCGATGAAAATAAAATTGCGCTTGCGTGAACACAACCAATCACTAATGTGATTCCAAGTATCACGTTCCCCGCTCGCTGGTAATTGCTCCATCTCCCGTTGCTGAGTTATTGTTCGGCTTCTATATTCCTATGCCCATAGATCACATAATGTTGTTTACTTCTGACGATGGTGTATTCTGACCTATCTGATTTTTTGACTCGATTCAGTACGTAGGATACAAATTAATAATATAAACTAAATAGCTCTTATAACTTAGCAGGATTGTGTATTGATATAAATTTTAAATAAAATAAATAGTATTTGTATACTTATGTTAGTAAATGCATGAAAGTTATGTACTATTTAAATACGCTAACTCATGTTAGTTTAATTGGACAAACAGCATCGTACATTTGGGAATCGATTGAAGCAGTAAGTTATAAACTCTTATAAAAAAAGATTAACAATAATAAGGATAAAGAATAAAGATAATAAAGATTTATAGTGCTTTACTACAATTAAAATGTTTGAATGCTATTAAATTAATGACATAACTAAAGCATTAAGTTATAAATATTTGCAATACAATGTAAAAGTACTAAAACATTTATTTTATCTATTGTAAATTATAATAGATTAAATTTTTAACCTATTGAATGCCTATTTTATATTCATATAATAATTGGTAGTTGTCAAAATTGCAACTTCATAATTGAGAGCAATAAATTATCGATATGAAAAATAAGTTAATAGTTATTTAACATTTCTAGCATTTTCTTGTTATAAAAATTTTTCGGATAATATTACATATTATCATGTAATATTATTATTGTGATACATTATCATTTTTAGGATACTTTTGTTAAATAAAGTGCAATAGATCTTTAATTTTGTATAATTACAGCTTACATTAAACATTGTTATTCTTTGCTCTAATAATATGTAAATCTTTGTGTATAAACTTAGCTTTATAATGTGTTGGTTTCTGTCAACACAAATTTTTAGATTTATATAAGATGTAAAACTTTTATCAAAGAGAAATTGTTTTCAGGTACCAAGACAATTAGGTTTAAAACCAAGAATAGAAGTAAAAATGCCACCACCAGTGCCCTTATGGAAGTTGGTTGCAACTACAGGACCATTTGTTAAACTTGCTGCATTTAGTGGTGCTGCAGCCACAATTTTGGGTGCTTATGGTTCTCATAGTAAGATTCAAAAAATTGTTGCAATTAAATATTTATAAAATTTTAAAAATATTAAATATTTAAAAATTAAATTTTTATTTAATACAAGTGCAATATTCTGCATGTATTAAAGAAAACTTATATTTTAATTAATTCCACGAAGAATATTTTATTAACAAGTTTTTTAAGCATTTTAAAGAATAAATTTATATTTATATTTTTCAGTATGGTTCTTATAAACAAAATAATTTTTTGATTCATCACGATTTCAGAGGAATATCCTGAGCATGAGAAAGTAGATCGAAAGCAAGTATTTGAAACTGCAAGTCGTTATCATTTTATTCATACATTAGCAATATTAGGATTACCTCTTTGCAGATCACCTTATGTGGTATGTTCAATTTTTGTGAAATATTAATATCAATTATTTGTATTATTATATTTATTATTATATTATTTAGGCTGCAACATTCCTATTTTCTGGAATAGTATTATTCTGTGGGACTTGCTATTATTCTGCATTTACTGGTGACAAACAATACAATAGATTAACACCAATAGGTGGTATATGTTTCATACTAGGATGGTTAAGCATGTGTATTTAAAATATTAAAAAACATAGGAATGTGATAATATATGTGAAGAAGAGAAGGAAGTTAACACGCATAAAAAAAGTTTCTAATTACTGTATATAAAAATAATTACTAATAATTGGATTTACTTTGAAATAAACTGCTTTTTCATAAGATGAAACCATTTTTTATATTATGCATGTTACTTACGAAATATTGTTAATTAGAAGAAATATTTCGTCGGCAAGCAACATTTGTATTTTCATTTATTGAAAATTGCTAAAGAAATATAATATGATCTAAATAAAATTAAAATTTGTTTATGCTAATGAATTGATATAAATGTACCTTTCATTTATAATATTACTGATGTAGGTTTAGATAATACCCTAAATTATTATACATTATAATTATATTCCTAACTTGTATCCTGCATACTTTATGAACGTTTTTTGTTTTATATTATGTATACATTACCAGTTATAATCCATCGTTATTTGTATTAGAAATGTAATGCAAAAATATAACGTTTTACGTTTTATCATAAAATACATAAAAATTATAAAGTATAAATATCAGATTGTAAATAATTTTTATAATATAACGTTAAAAAAATATTGTAAAACTGAAATGGAACTTTAAAGTAATCCTGCTACTTTTAACACTTAACCAACCGAATAAGGAGATCTTCCTTCTGTGAAGTACATCGCTGCATGACCGAACGGGGAGATCTCCTTTTTGACTTTAGCAATGCGTTTTCTTTCTTTTTTTTTTGTTGTTATTAACAGTCATTGTTTACTTGGAATTATTCTTAATTAATTGCACTACTTTTTCTGCTTTTATAAAATACAGTATATAATAAAATACACCAATTTAGTGGTGTTAAAATTAATTAAAAGTTACACTATCAGTTATGACTAAATAAAGTTATAATCGAACGATAGCACATTGTACAAGAATGTTAAAGTCCATTATGAATTTTTAATTTCACGTTCAAATCGTGTTATTTATCCTTAGTTATCTTTAACCGTTTGAGTCCCAAACAGCCCCATCGGGCTGTTTAGATTTTGTGTTGAAAAGTTCCAGTACATTCGAATGCTACGGATGACTGATGGTATTTTGTATTTCATTGTTATTTTCTCAATAATTTTTATTAAACAAAACTTGAAATACTTATAAACTAATACTACGCATATATAATAATATAGATGTATTTCATAAAAATAACAAATATGATTGTTTCTCTGCCGCTTGTTTCTCTTCGCAATCGATTAAGACCAGCATTGTCGCGCTGTTCGGGATTATTCGACCCTGTTTTTTTAAAGATCCCTGGGACTCAAACGCTTAATATTTTTAATTTTACCTATATTTCTTTATACCTTTAATATATACTTTTAATTTAATATTTTGTATAAACAATATATGAAATCGTTAAACAAAATCATTATCGTAAAATATAATTGACCATTTAAATAATTTTTAGATTTCTTTGATTTTTAAATAATGAATATTAGTCTTTGCTTCGATACTTCAAAAAATGCGCGGTGGACAGCGTATAGGTTGGCTTGTCTACTGCGGTGTGAAACGTATGGCTCGCTGTGGCGCGCGCTGTTGGCTAAGTGTTCAAAATCAAAACAATGATTATATATAATATCAATTAATGTAATCGCTAATTCACCGATTAAGTTCCATGTATATAAAAATAAAAATCAAAAAGTGATGTATGTATATATTGATCATCCCAAACAATGGTACAAAATATAAATGTAAAACAAATAATTGCGTCTTATTCCTTTTCTACTTTTGATCAATTCATATTTTTATCATTTTTGTATAGAATCACATTTCTACAGAGACATAAGAAAGTAATGTACCTTGTATAATCCATTTGATACACCAGCTTCGCTGATTTTTATATCCATTCTATTTCGTATTATACAGTTGTCGTACATGTTTCATAAATAGATACTTCGCCTGTAAATAAGTGGATATAAGAATTTTCTTCGATTCATATATCATTATGATGACTCGATCTGACGATGTTGGCTGCATTTTTACACAGCTAAGTAAAGTATTAATTGGACTATCTTACCTAGAATAAAAATATCAAATAAGTTTAATTAGTGATACATCGAATAAACTTAAATATAGGAGTGTTGCACGTCAATTCGCGCAGTGCTCGCATACTGAAAACTAAGCAGCGAACACAAAGAGATCGATTATGAAATTAAAACGATAATCGTAAACACGCAATTATATTCGGAGTTATTATATTTCTATGATGATGAAACATGAGTTACATCATTAGCGCAGTTTTATTTTTTCATTGATCTCGATTTGTGATTTCATTGCAAATTGCAATGAGGCATGAGATTGGCGATTTATGGCGATGCTAAATGCACCACTGATATAAAATTTACTTATATCTAATAGATGTCCCCTCAGACTAAATTATATTTAATTAGCATGGTGTCTCATAGCAATATCATTTTTTTGTCACTATTATATAATATAAAGTATTTATATAGACTTGCGCATATTAAACTATATTTACAACTTTTATTAATTATTGTAACACATCAAAGATAAGTTTCCTAGAACAAGGCTGCTCCCACGCTACCTGGTTCATAATACCACAAGAGAAAACTCATATGGTAGAGCTAATATCTTTGCACTTTTTTTTGATGAGAAAATATATCACAATCTATGTTTATAAGTAAAGAGATAAACATCAAATTAGAATTTATTTAAATGAATTTCACTAAAATCAAGAAAAAGATATCTTCGAAAAAAGCTTATATAAAGTGCAAATGTACGATTACTGAGTTTCGAACAAAACGTAGCCTTTTTTCTTTCGATATTTTAAATGGTGTTTGAAGAATTTTGTTCAACCTGGACAATGTGATAGCAAAAGAGCAAATGGCGCGCCGGTTTTCCATCCGTTTCTAGGAAAGGTGGAACGAATGTTGTCCTTCTTGTGCAGCTATTCGCAACTTTTCCCGCATTATTTCTAATGTTGTGTAATCAGGCAGTTTTAAGTAATTAACACAAGTCATTACGGATGGTAAGAAATCGTCTGTGTTCATAGACGGATCGAACGTTTTACGCACTATCGTTAACGGTGGTGTTAAACTCTTGAAACCTGTAACATAACATTTTATTTTTTATATTTTTCTTTCAAATTTATTTGAATATAGTAAATATCATTACATGAAGTAATAAGAACTTACCTCCAACTGGTAACCGAGGTGAACCTGTGACGAATTGAACGAACTGTCTTTGTTCTTCACTGTTGTATTTTGACATAACTTCAAATAGAAAACGAATAGCACGAGAATCTGGTGTATAACCATGATCAGTCCTGCAACACTCTGAAAGCGTTTTCACATCCCATTGTCCACCTGATTGCGCATGTCCACAGAACACAGCTTCAAGTTCTTCAGGGAAGAATAGTTTCAGTTGTGATGGTGGGAATACAGATTCGAATCCTTCCCTAAATGCTTCCATTTGTCTGAAGACACCTTCGTATAAGAACCAATGTACCACCAACTAAACAATCAATTTTAAAGTATGAAATTAATAATAGAAAAAAATATCAAATAAGTTCATACATTAACGTTCAAATCATTATAATAGAACCTTGATATATTGATCCAAGTTATAAATGGTAACGGGCGCTTCGCCTCCACCTTTCCTCAATTCGATGTTCTCATAACCCGGTAATTCAAAAACAAGGCTAAGATCAGAAATTGAACAGCCATCTAAATTTAATGAGTCTATTAGTTTTGCTTTCTCATGTGGCCTTAATGTTTGATCCTTCTCAATCGTTTCCTTTTGTCTAACAACTTCTTGTAATCTACTAAGAGTTCGATGTACATCAGGACATACATGTGCTAAATCGGCTAACGTTAGCATATGTTCTTCTCCCAATAACCATCGATAGAAGGTTAAACTGAATGGCAAATCCAACTAAAAAATTATACAAATAAGGATGTAACTCGATGGTAACGTCACAAGTCCTAACTTAATCAACGAAATAAAAATTTGTACCATTCTTGAATCATATATCGCTTTCGCCATAAATTTTCCAAGGAACTTGAATTTTGTTTTAAGTTTTGCAAGATGGGACACTTTAGTATTCCACGCAATCGGCATTGGAAAAAGTCCTTGTGGAACATTAACATATCCTGTTTCTGTAGGATTAGAACTACCAAGCCAAAGATCAAGGTCAGCACGCTGTAATTCCTGGGAGACTAGAGCATAGAATTCCAATGTTGGACCAAGACCAGTACCAACCTGCAAAACAATAATTATAAAGTACTGTGAAAATAATATGAAAAATAAACTATATAAAAAGTATACAAAATAAACCTCATTGACATATTGCACTTCAAGTAAGGCTTTGCTAGATGCTAAGTCTTGTATAACTAATTCTGCTTGCTTGAGAATATCAGTTCTGGAAATAGTTCGCTTTCTTCGTTCTAAACGTGGAGTAACACGTTCTTGACTGTCAGATCCCGATAATTCTGGAGCGGAATCTAAAAGACGCTGCAAAGCTCTGTCTCGATCAAACGATGTTGCGTAAAGTAACAACTGTCTTGTCTCAAATGGAAACAAGAATGGACTGTAAACGATTGAAAATATAATAATTGAACAAAATTGATATTAGTAAACTATTATGAATTTTGTAGTACTTACCACACTGTAGCAATTTGTTGTAACCACAAAGGTAAGTTTCCAGTCATGATCACTAAAGGATCTTGTAGCTGCCGACTTGCTTTTGCGGCTATTTTATTATTAATAAAGTCTTGTGGAGAAAGTAAATTTAAACCCTTTAGATAAGGAAACAGAACACTCCAATGACGATTTAAAGCGTGTAGAAGACGTAATAGACATAAACCATCCAATGAAGCATCAGTAATAGTAACTGAAGATGGTAAAGTAGGTAACAAATAAGAATCAAGTGGACATCGTTGTGCAGGGACTACTCCTTCAAGCCATAAACTATCCTCTTTTCGTTTTGAACTGATCTTTGTACTTTTTCCTTTGCCTTTGCGGCTACTACCCTGTGAACTTGATCCTGGTTTTGGCGACGTTGTAGTTTCTTCCTCGGGTACAGGTCTAAACGAATAAAAATTATTTGGATCATTTACTTTCCTTATTTGCTTTAAGAAGAAGGGGTAAAAATTAAAAATACCTATAATAAATTGTATGAGTTTGTACCCATACAGCATCGTGGCCAAGTGGTGGTTCACCATCGGCTTCTGCTTCAGAATGATCCATACCAGTGCAACCAAATTGCCTAACAGCTTGATAAACAGTCATATTAAAAGGCAGTACTTCATCTCCAATTAAAAACTGGAGTTTATGTTTCGCTGACCCTTGACTTATAACTACTGCTGCCTATAAAATTAATAATATAAATTCAAAATATTGTTACTTATTAATTCAAAAAAGGGTATAAATGTATATATATATATATATATAAATATTACCAATGTATCATCTATATCATCTTCACTGTTATCGTCGTCACTAAGCATAGATTCAGCCTCTCGTATTCTACCATATCCACGAACCATTAAATAACGTTCAATTGCTTGTACTAATGCAAGAGGATCTATCTTAACAGTACCTCCTTTCCACTGTTTTAAGTTGTTACAATCTGGATGTCGTTGAAGATTACACTACAAAAACACAACAATTCAAGTTAAATTATTACTGTTATACAAGTTAAAATACTATTATTATTTGAAAATTAAATACTCTACCTTGAGTTGATGTGTATTGAAAAACTTAAGAGCACTAGTGCCTCCACGACCAGCTCCAGATCCTGCTGGTAAATCATGTACTTTTACAGGAAATTGTTCCAACTGTGCAACACAACTATTCAATTTTGTTACTAGAGCACCAAATGCTCCAGGATTAAAGTCGGTAATGTTATTATCTTGACACATCTAAAAATTAAACATTTGTAATAAGAATGTTCCTCGAAGGAAGTCTCCAATATAAACTATAAAAATGTAAAATAATTCATTTTACTTACTGTTGATTCTGCAAATAATTTCCAGAACATACGAAGGCGATCATAACGATTACCAGGTGCATCCGTAGTTGTGAGGTAGTTTAGCAGAGCTTTAATGAGACCGCTATAATTCATTTCAAATGGAGATATATCACTTTCCAGTACTATATCTCGTAATTCAGTAAGTGCTGATAACATTTCATCCAATTCCTACGAATGCATTTTCAATTAATGAATGTTAAATATTGTATACTTATATCGAAAGATACTTACATTTGATTGTAGCCGTTGTATGGCAGCAGTAAGCCTTGAGAGGACTGTCATTGCAGGATGTGTACATGGAGCATCATCCTGGTATCGAGCCAAAAATTGAGCAGCTTGATCACGTACCCATGCTTTAGCCTTGTCTCGGTTACCTCCTGTTAAGCTTGAATTACTAGGCGGCTTTGACAAACTTGTCGATGAACTTGTATCCCTTTTATCGTTAGCAGAACTTGAAGACGATGATTTTCGACCCCATCTAGCAGGATTAAGATTTCCTAAGAAACGATTATTTTTGGGAGCGAAACCAGTAAAAAGCGACTCGGGTTGCTGAGTTTGTTGTGGCGTAGTACCGCCAAGTCTAGAAAATCGACCCTTCTTATTGTGTCGTTTCCTTTTCAGGACATCTCCAATTCTCCTAATAAAATATTTAATGTAAATAATATACTACATCCACAGTATAAGATATTTTTTCAAGATATTTTAGTGTTGCATACACGTACAAATGAGCACTTTGCGGTGTAGTTACATCATCTACCGTAGAGTTTAATTCATTTCTAGTATGTGTTTCCATCGATGCAGAGAGATTTGATTTCAACTGACATGTTGCAATCGTACCGAATAATATATTACCATTTGTTGATGGAGAAGCAATTGGAGATGTAGCATTACTAGAAGAATACATCGTGGTGGAACAAAGCGACGTATTAGACGGACCTGGCTGTGGGCTTGGTAATGATGTACCTAAGAAAGGTAAAAATGAAAAATATAAATGTTAAATCATATATTTTGTAACGTAATAAATAACTATAGTAATATGTAACGGATTAGTAAACTATTTTAATAATATATATATATATATATATATATATATATTATTATATTATTATATATATATATATATATATATATATGTCGGAGATGAAAGGACACAGGGCCTCTCCCGTTGGAATTCCTTGGAAAAACCCCAATATTGTAACCTTTACAAAATAACCCAAACACAATTGTTCGAGACTTGAGATACTGAGCTTAGGCTCAAGGCGGCAACTATTCGCCGAACGTAGCCGCGGTCACAGGATGAACGTTTCACCTAACAGAGGTATAGAATTCCATAGCTTTCCTTTAAAGAAATAGCCGTACCGACACTTAACAGTAAATATTCCAACGGCCCCGTGACTCGTCACACACAGACCCTATTCTTCGGGCAAGATTATCGCCAGATGTCGATGCATTCACAGTATATGTCCAGCTAGCCTGAGGACCCGCTATAAATCTTAGGATTTAGTTAACTAAGCTCCTTCAAACGGGCAAACAATCTTTGTCCTAGCAGTCGTTAAATCTATCACCTACTACGGGAAGATAAGGGAAATCTGCTTTTCTCACGAACGACGCTTCCCGCTAGCAACTTTCTTTCAAGGGCGGCTAGCATCCTTTTCTAACCACCAACATAGAAATTAACCAATTAACAGCAACGTCCATTTCCCTCAGCTTCCGAGCGGAGGCTTTTCTCGACGAATCTCCCGATGATCTCGTGCCCTTAGGCACGCACCATCATAGTTTTTCTCTGCAGTGTCATCGTGACGGAAAGTCACTCCCTTCCTTGCAGTCTCATTAGTCAGTTATCTAGTGTCTGTACGATCGGTGAATAATCCACGTTTCAAAAAAGAGTTAGTCAAGTAATCCTTGTATTGCGAGAAGTAAGTCGAGTCCGACTTAGACTTTGGAACAAAGTACATCTGTTATCCCGTTGACCGCGGATTCGTAATCGAACCTAAGGTCATTGTCATTAGAGTCTAATTACTGCGGCCACTTGCCAATCTTGTAACATCCATACTTGTGTCAATAAACGCTACCTCGATTGTGTGACAACAATGAATAATTCCGGTGAAGGTTCATTACACGTTCCTTAACCCAAGTCCTAACGCCAACCCGACATCAGAAGTGGCGTTTGTAACGATGGAGCAGCTCATGGCCATCGTGAGCCAAATAAATCAGCCGAAGGAGCAAAGGAAGAGGCTGACGCCTTCGTCACGAAATCCATCAGCGGGCCCCGAAGTTAAACGACAGAAGCTACCTGACTCCCGGAATAAGTGTCGTTACTATGGTGCCATGTTTCGAGTGTCGCGAGGAGGACCATATCGTGCCTAACTGCCCGTTATTGCGGAAAACAAACCGTGATTCTAATAACGAACGTCGAGTCGATTCCTGCGTGGTGGAGTCTCCAACTGGTAAATTAAGCCATCTGGGTGAGTCGTTCTCGTTTTATTTCGATTCTGGAGCCAAATGTTCGCTAATTAGAGAGTCCCCATATAAACAAAATAGAAACAATCCAAGCCAAAATCCTTAGAACAATGGTAAACGCCCCATGGTACGTTAGAAACGAGGACATACGGAAAGACCTGGGAATACCAACAGTCAAGGAAGAGATTACCAGATTCGCAACAAGATACAGAGCAAGAATAGAAACACACCCGAACCAGCTGGCAGCTGAAACGTGCAACACAACAAATATCGCAAGAAGACTAAAAAGGAAACACCCAATAGACCTCATAAAAGATATAACTTAGAAAAAACGAAGCTGGCACCCCGCTGGGGGTAGCCGCCCACATGCTATATTTATTTTTTATTTATATTTTTTTTTTCTTCACCAACAAGATATAACACTTTACCAAATGTCCATAAGGACAAATTGTAAAATAACCAAAATAAAATAAAATAAAATAAAAAAAAAAAAAAAAAAAAATTAGAGAGTTCATGGCCTCGAAATTTTCCAGCAAAAGAATGACCGACGTAGTAGTAATGCGAGGGATAGCAAACACTCGTGTTAACTGTACGTCTCAAATTTCGTCCATAGTATGTATTAACGATTTTACGTTGGAAATAATTTCCCATACCCTTGCTGACAGCTATTTAAAATAGGACATCATGATTGGCCGCGAAATTTTAAGCCAAGATTTTGACATAAATATTGCCCAAGATAGCCTCACTATTTGTAGAACAAAAGCTATCAATGTTTGTAATAAAACCGCCGAAAATAAGATCGATATTAATGAAGTCGACGCTGAGGTTTTCGGTGATGATAAAAACCGATTGATTTTTATTCTCGAAAAATTTAAAGGTTCGTTTATTAAGGGTTTCCCACATACACCCGTAAATACAGGACAGCTAGAAATACGTTTAATTGGTCCTAACATCACCGTACAAAGAAGTCCCTATAGACTTAGCGAAGAAGAGCGAAGCATAGTACGTGAACGAATTAATTAGGGCAGAAATCATAAGGCCTAGTAATTCACCGTTCGCGAGCCCTATGTTACTCGTAAAGAAGGACTGCTCGGGTAGGCTGTGCGTGGACTTTCGAGAGCTAAATAAAAATACGGTCGCGGATCGGTATCCCCTACTTCTTATTGCGGACCAAATCGCGAGATTGCAAAAGGCGAGATACTTCATTAGCCTGGACGTGGCCAGCGGGTTCCATCAAATCCCCATTCATCTCAATTCTACAGAATATACAGCGTTTGTCACCCCTGACAGGCAATATGAGTATATGATGCCGTTCGGATTGAAAAATGCACCGTCCGTTTTTCAAAGGGCTATTCTCAATGCCTTGGGCGACCTCGCCTACTCGTACGTCGTTGTCTACCTGGATGACGTTCTAATTATTGCTGAATCGGTAAACCAAGCTCTAGAGAGATTGCACATCGTATTAAATACCCTCGTAAACGCCGGGTTCTCCTTCAATTTTTCGAAATGTTCTTTTCTTAAGACGTCGGTATTTTATCTTGGGTACGTAATTCATAACGGAGAAGTTCGCCCCAACCAAGGTAAAATACAAGCCTGCGTTCTTTACCTGCACCAACGACCGTCACCCAACTTAGGCAGTTCATAGATTTAGCCTCCTATTTTCGAAAATTCGTCCCTAAATTTTCGCAGGTAATGAAACCGTTGTATGCACCTACCTCCGGTAACAAAAGTTTAACTTGGGCAGATAGACACGAAATTATAAGGCAAAAAATAATTTCCGTCCTGACTGATGAGCCGGTGTTAATAATATTCGACCCGAATTACTCGATAAAATTACATACTGACGCTAGTTCGGATGAATATGGGGCTATTTTAATGCATAAGATTAACGGCAAAAACCGGGTAATAGAGTATTATAGTAAGAAAACTAGCCCCGCGGAATCCAGGTATCATTCGTATGAACTAGAGACGCTGGCAGTTGTAAACGCCGTTAAACATTTTCGCCACTATCTACATGGACGGGAATTTCTCGTTGTCACTGATTGTAATTCGTTGAAGGCAACCCGCAATAAAGTAAATCTGAGTGACAGGGTTTATAGGTGGTGGGCTTACTTGCAAACACACACATATATATATATATATATATATTTTTTTTTTTTCTTCACCAACAAGATATAACACTTTACCAAATGTCCATAAGGACAAATTGTAAAATAACCAAAATAAAATAAAATAAAATAAAAAAAAAAAAAAAAAAAAAAATTAGAGAGTTCATGGCCTCGAAATTTTCCAGCAAAAGAATGACCGATGTAGTAGTAATGCGAGGGATAGCAAACACTCGTGTTAACTGTACGTCTCAAATTTCGTCCATAGTATGTATTAACGATTTTACGTATATATATATATTTACGTATATATATATTTTATATATATATATATATATATATATATATAATATGTGTGTGTGTGTGTGTATATATATATATAGGCAGATTACCAGTATTAGAAGGACACTTGGGTGGTGAAACACCAAGAGGTACTTCAGGATCAGCTAGTTGACGTATTTGATGTAAAACGCCCTCACGATGAAAATGAACTCCAAATACTTGTGGTAGTCTTTTCATTAATATACTTGCCATCTGTAGAGCTCCAATAACAATTCGTAAATCTTGGGAGGCTAACATACCCGCTATGTGTGATGATACTACTTGATTTTTTAAGACGTCCTGTTTTAATAATAATAAAGGAGATTGTAAACAATGATGAACAATTTCAAAAATATAATAGTATTCTCATTTAGCTCATATACACTTACTTTAAGTAAATCTGTCGAGGCATAATAGACCATACGTAACAGAGCTCGGAGACATTTACATTTTACAGCAGGACCAGCAGAACTACTGTAGACTTCATATAACACAGAGAATAACGTTCGAATAAACGATACTAACCATTCATTTGTTTCAATTACTGGAGGTACAACATCCATGCTACAAGAATTTATAATACGAATTATAATAAAATTTGTGAAAAATTCATTTTGAATATTAACACTCTAGAGACCAGTTGCACTAATAACCATATAACCTGAATTCCCAGGTGTTTTTTTTGAGCGATTGGAAAAGATTCAAAACGAGCAATATCTAATATATTGTTAATGGTTTCATATTATTCAAACATGCAATATAAGAACACTTTCATAACGTTTCGTTTCTAACATCCATTGCATTCTTTACTGTTTTATTTAACAATAGTTAACATTTTTATAGGATACCGTATGAAGTATGAAAGACGCGAATTCGTGTCTCTGGTCCCCAGAGTGTTAACACTTAGCCAACTGCGTGCGCTACATCGAGCTATACGTTTCTCACTGCAATGGACAAGCCAACCTATATGCGCATTTTTCCAAGTATCAAGGACTAATGTTCACTACTTAGAAAACAAAGGTCTAAAAATGATTTAAGTGATCAATTTTGCGGTAATGATTTTGTTTAACAACTTCACATATTGTTTATGCAAAACATCAAATTAAAAGTATATATTAAAAATATAAAATAACATTAAAGATGACTAAAGATAAATAAATTCAATTAAAAATAAAAATAAAATGAAACTAAAAATTCATAAAATGCATTTAAATATTTTTTTTACATTGTGGTATCGTTCGATTATAACTTTATTTAGTCATAACTGATAATGTAACTTTTTAATTAATTTTAACATCACTAAATTTATTTTATAGAGTGTATTTTATTATACACTCTACTTTATAAAAGCAGAAAAGGTAGTGCAATTAATTGAGAACAATTCCAAGTAAACAATGACTGTTAATAACAACAACAAAAAGAAAGAAAACGCATTGTTAAAGTCAAAAAGGAGATCTCCCTGTTCGGTCACGCAGTGATGTTCTTCACAGAGAGGAGATCTCCTTATTCGGTTGGCTAAGTGTTAACATATCTTAATTCATAAAGATATTAATATATCTTTACTTAGATGAACATGTAGGACTTTTGCCTTCTGTAGAATGCGCATTCACTCTGCGAAAAATGCTCCTTGCTAACCCAATATCTTCATTAATTTGTTTCATCACAGTCAAATCTATCGTATAAGTTCGTCCTAAGGAGGACAAGCAAATCTCATCCTCGCCATTTTGAAATGCCATCTAAAGAAGACATTGTTATTTTACTCTACATATTTGATTTTTTATAATGTTTAATCAAGTATGATTACAATACCTCAATGATTCTAGAATCAATAGTGCTAAATGGATGACAGCAATGTCTTTCATCGCGCCATTCCCAATGAACATTTTCTTGTTGATTACTGGTCCTTTCAAGTAAACTATTTACACTAAATATGCCATCTGTTGGTAAAGAAGGCATGAGTTCTTCAATCAAACAAGTGATTTCAAACCACTCCTGCGGAGATCGCGGCACTAATTCTACATCTTCCGTTTTCACTTCTAATGATCCAGTTAAAAGATAACTTAATGTGAAAGCTATATTCTGTTGCAGAAGCAGCTGTGCCAAATCAGGACAGCGATTTGATATCACAGAGAGCATTCGCAACACTGTTATGAAATTACCAATGCTGTTAACAGGTGGGGTAATCATAAGCTAAAATATAAAAAAATGCATATATCTTTAGTAATAAAGTTTATAAAACATTACATTATTAGGAAAAATAATAATACAAAATAAGTATTTCTCTTACCAACTGTTGTAAGTTTTGAAGAAGTTCTGCATTGATAATTTTATGTAAAGTCACTGGATCGTGTTGAAAACTATCAACTAATCGACTAAATGCTTGACAAACACACTCAACACTTTTCTTATCTTGGTTTGTCAATCTACTTGTTAATAAAGGTAAACTATCAGCTACTAAGTGAAAATCATCAGGATGAAGATTTTGACAACAGTTTGCTGTAATCGTTAATGCAGCTCGTTGTGCTGTGATATTAAAAAAATCGACAAATTTTAAACAAGCTGATACTCCTCCCTAAAAATAGACGTGTTAATAAGAAACAACATTCGTTTTAAATCGATCGTCAATTAATTAATACTACGCATACCGCATGTAAAATGGTTTTGCTATGTCTTCGAGAAAGCATGGCTAGCGCTGTTAAACACTGTTCTGCTACGTCCATACATTCGATAGATTCTAGTTTTTGTAAGAACACTGGAACAGCGTCAACCACAACTGTTGACGATCGGGGTAAAGCTTCCATCATGTAAGTAAGAGCACGACATGCGTGTGTCATTATTACAAAATTATGTTCTATTCCGAGTAAATTTATTAATGCTGCAACCACTTGTTTCACAGGGAAGCCAGCCAATGTATCTTCATTTCCCATAACAAGAATTTCACCCATTCCAATAACAGCTTGTAACTGTTCTCCTTCATCATCAACAGCTTGCAAACCAGTCAGTAACTGTTGTGCTTTAGCAGCTAGAATTATAAAATTATTTTCTAAACATAATACTTATTTTAAGAATTGCTTTTAATAAAAATGAAAATATAAAATGAAAAAATGAAATAAGAGAAAGTAGAATTTGCAAAGAAGAGAACATTACCAGAACTTGCACCCATACTTCTATTTAACAAATGTTGCATTCGTGGTGCTAATGCACCAAACACATGAGGAGGTAAACCTCTAGCTTCAAGTAATGCTTGCAACCTTCCAACTTCCCCATCATCACTTTCACTGTCTCCAGTAGTCCCTGACATTCCGGATGGTCCTCCACTTGCTTAATAAAAAAATGATATTGTAACACTAACTTCTTGAAAAAAGAGTTATGACTTATAACATTTGTTGTGGACCATCTTGTATATGAGGAACTTACCAGTGGCAGACGTAGCAGTTGATGCCAATTCGTCTTCTCCAGTTGTGGATACTAATTGACTACTAGAAACTGTAGATGAAACAGTTGTCGGGGTGGTACTATTAGTCAAAGAGTCAGTACCTGGCATTACACTTCCTCCCGAACCTCCTTCTATCACTGCTTTTCTTGCACGTGATGAAGAGCGATGCCTGGTCGAATAAAACGTTATATTTGTGATAACATATATTAAACACCATGATATTCAAAACATAACTAATAATCATTTTTAAGCAATCAATTACCTGGAGCTTGAACAGCTGCCTGTTGAAGTATCTTTTTTATGATGTTTTGTTGTAGTTTTGTTAATACTTGACAGATCTTTATAGTCACTGGATAATTTTGCGCGAGAACGTAATATATGCTTGTGCGCAGGATGAGGGTGTGCAGGGTTGGCAGTGGCGGTGGCAGACACAGGTGGATTGGCAGTGGCTGTGGCGATGCCACTAGTGCCTGCCCCGTCATGTGCCAACGCCCCCCCACCACTCTCCACAGAATTACTGGCTGCGTTACCCACTCTGATGCTGGACTTCACACTTAAAACTTGACTACTCGCACTGCTACTCGCGCAGGTTGTACCACCGTGGGATTTTGACCCTAAAATATTGAAACATTTTATTATTATTATTATTATGATTTATATATATAAAGACTTCAATACTTGCAATGACTTTTAAATGTTCTAAAACTTTATTATCGTTGAAAATCATTACCACTTTGGATAACAAGAAAGGGAGAAATGTTAACATACATATATAATGTTTTAGTGCACATAAAACAAATTTTTTAAATATCATTGTTTTTTGTGCATAATTATAGGAATCAAGCATTTTCACAAGTTAAAAGTTGATAATAAGTACGTTATAACTTATAATACTATATGTACATTGTCTTCTGTGCAATCTACAACCTATTCAAGCATGTATTTTCTTTTTATACGTATTTATGTTAATTGCATACATATTCGTATTACACATGTTCATGGGATAATCCTGTGCTAAACCTAAATAGATGTACAACACATGCTTTTATTCATTTTACAGATTTCATAAATTATCTTAAGGATTAAAAAGTATGTATAATATCACATATTGATGATAATATTACATTTATAAATATAGTAACAAAATAGATTGGGAGGTTATGTTTATATATGATAAAAATGATAAACAATGGATATTAGGATAAATTCCACAGAAAATCAAAAGTTAAAGCAAAATACAAATTAAATGCCTTCTTTATATCTAAATATTTATGAAGGAACAAACATGTGATTTATACAGACACTGTTTATGCTTCAGTAATTATAAACATTTTTTACTTTATAAAATAGATTATTTCATTAAATTTTCAAAAAATTATAGTATTTAATAATATTTAAATAAATATTTGCAGTATTATTATAAGATCAAAATATGATTATTGTATTAAATACTATTCAATAAGTTTTATATTATTACTGGAAAGAAATATTAGAAATAACACTCATGTATAGTTATATTATATAGGTATTTTCCATATCTGCATGTAAGGCTTTGTACATCTTTTGTAGAATATACAAAATGTGTTTATATATATATGTATATATCTCTTTTAACAAAGTGCATATACAAAATATGTATTTTTACTCAACATTACCACAAGTGAACTATATTTACCTTATTAATTTGACACTATCCATCCCATTAAATTAAATGAAAATATTGCACATGCTATATTGCACATTTGGATACATAAATTTAATATACTTAGTAATTTTCAAAACTGAAAATAATAATTATTTTAGTAAAAATTTGGATCATTAAGATAAGGTTTATAAATCTATAGAAATTGATACATTTTATTAATGATCATTACTAATTGTATGCATATTATAGACATAATTATATATCTTATTATATGTATATATATTATTTAATACATACATAAATGCTGCATTTTGTAATATGAGAAAAATGTCTTTAATTGTAAGAAACTCTGCATTAGATAAAGAAGTAAAATTGTATATTGTACAATGTATATGTATGAGTATTAAGGCATGGTCTTATTTGTGAATAACTAAATTGTTTTTATAATATTCTACTCAATTGTTATGCTAATATTTTTGATCCATTTTCATACCTCATAAAGTATTTGCACATCAAAATCTCCAAGTAATAAAACAATGTTGAGTGAGTGTTTGAATTTATATGTATATATAAATTTCATACAAACACACACACACACACATGTATGTATATAGATATATATATATGAAATTTCACCATGAAATTTTAAATAGCACAAACATGTATAACTTACATCAGAACCATATTTATTTTATATATGTCTGGAGAAATAATGTCATGCATAAATCATATTTGACACAAACAATTTGATCTCATTTATATATGACATACTTGCATATGGGTATGGAAAACCAATTTAGAGAGCAGATTTATAATGATTTGTATTTGTTTAAAGAAATCTACTCATGAATTTTTAAGAGAAAATAAGGGTAAGAAAATGTAGTACGAAGTGTGTACTCCTTAGGCTTACCTTCTTGATGATACGTTTGTGTTGATATTGGAAAAAGTGCTTTGACAGCAGACACAAATCCTTCCAGACATTCGCTCATCCTCAGGCCTAATGATACAGTCTGATCTATGACTCTTATTTTGGTAATACTTTCTTTCTTTAATTTTAAGATATTTGTGAATCAAATCCTAGTTTTACTACCCTATACTTTAGCCTACTACTCCATTAAATGAAGGTTGCAAAACACGTTCTTTTAATATATGAGCAAAGATTTTTTTAGTTGATCATGATAATAAATTTATATGATATTATTGTATCAAATATATGTTGTGAATACGAACATTATTGTTTTCACTCTTGTGTGTTTAAAGGTATTATTATTATTTAATTTGTTTATAAAGATTTCTATTTAATTTTATTTGAACAGAACATTTATGTAGTTAATTTTAATTGTTTTGGAACATTTTAAAAGGTTAGTTCTTCAAAATTATTATTGATTAGTTCCTTTAACAAATAATTACAGTTGTTTAAAAAATGTATGTTAGAAAAAATAAAAGTATATGTTGTTAATAATAAATAAAAAGATATTGCATTTTTTTTTAACAAAACAAAATTTTCAGAAAATATTTCTTAATTTAAGTATTCTGTTAAGCAACTGATAATTATCATATTTCTTATTAATCGTTACAAATTATAAAACATTATAAATAAAAAAATTTAACACAATAATGAATTGCTAGTACATAAGTAATTAAAAAGTAATGTTAATTATACATATTATATAAAACCATAAGTTCATTGTTCTTAAAATAATAAAATCTTATTTATATTAAAAGTGATTAATTTTTTAAAGTAAAAGAGCCCATTTACAGAAAATGCATATTAATTAATTATAATTGGTAATGTGTTAATTAATTAATTATTACTTACTGTTATTATTGTTACGATTTATGCATTTATATATGTTCTTAAAATAAAAATTATTAAAATAAATGCATTTTTAGAGTTGGTTTAATTTGTATTATGTGTTCACTCAAATCACACATCACATCTCATTGCAACCAACACTTTTTAATATAAAACCAATAAATACACTAACCTCTTGTTCTTGATGTGGATGGGTGACTAGTAACTGGTGTAGTAGTTGATGTTGGTACCAAATTGTTATATGTTAAGTCTTCTTTACTATCGTAACCACTGGACACTGATAAATTGTAACTATTATGTCCTTGTGATATGGCTTGTGGATTTTGTGGCGTACGAGAACGAGTCCTTGATGCAACACAGTCAATAGCTGTTAAATTTAACTCTGGCAAACTTGTTCTTGCAACACTACGAGCTCTTGTACTGTTCGCACTAATATTATAGTTTGATTGCTGAACTTTATGTTGTGGCTTCCAATTATTATCTACAGAAAATAATATAGACTATAGTTACAATTATGATCAATTTTTAATAAACATGACATTTAAAATAATAGTAAAAGAATGAAACAATATATAAGGATTATGTTCAATTGTTTTAAAAAAATATAATTACCTAGATACGATTCTAAGCCACTGCCATGACCTTTAAATTCACCTCTTGTTCTAATTCCTGTTGATTCACTTGAATGTTTACAAGAAGTATTATTAAAAACTTCAGATGATTGTGGATCACCAATGGTTTGTCTACGTCTTTTTTCTTCTAATGTGACAGGAATAGAACCAGTGCTTTGTCGTTTTCTATAACCACTACTACCACTGCTAGAGCTCTTCCTTCTAACCTTAGAGGTGTCTGCTGAAGCACTGGCCGTCTCTACAGACCCCCCTGATGACGACTGATCTTGTTGATCTGCCATAGATTAATCGACTCATGCCACTATTCTGTCTGCAACAAAAAAGAAAATATTTCTTATAATTTTTTAAATAAAAGAGAAACTAATAAAATATCATGTAAAAATTCTATAACATATAATCATTTTAATGAAACCCAAAGTGATTATAAAATAGTGAATATCCTTGGCACCACATTCATTATATAATAACAAGAGTATAATCTAAGTTAAGATTGAAATTAGAATTAAAAATATCAAACAGAATAATAAATCTAAATTAAAAGTAATTCTAATTTTAACATTTGTCATGAAAATAAGGTTTTATAACATAATAAAAATTAAAATTAGAAGATTTAGTTGAAATTACAACTATCCTAAATTTTCTTTCATAAACATTTTTTAAAATATTTTATTATACTTAACTTTCATTATTAAAATATAGTTTATTTAAAGAGAAAAATATTAAGAAAAAACACATTAAATATGTTCATTACGTAAAAGCCTGTACAGATGTTAAAAGAGTAATGTATTATTATTTAAAAATGTAACAAAGAAATATATATATCTACTTACAAATAATGCATTAAAAGTAAGAAAAATACATATGTGTATGTGTGTGTGTGTAATTTCAACAAAATAGATCAAACAGAAATCACTTATTACGATAAATCAATGGACACTTGGATAAGAGAAGCGTGACTAAATAATACAGCAGAGGCGATGCGCAATTAATGTTTTCCTTCACGGTGAAAGAGATAGTAACAAACCCAAGAATCATAACAAACAGTACAACTGGTGTCCGTTTATAATATCATGGTCAATGCAAAATTGTGCCGTTGACATCATAGAACCTCTTCTAAGAATACTAGAATTACATAGTCGCAACAAAGCCACGAATAGATTCGGTACAACCGTAAGGTATTCAACGAAAGACGTAAATAATTACAACAAAGACTCGTAAGCAAGCAAGCCACCATTTGCTTGTGAACAAGTAATGGAGGACGAGTTCTTTCTTCGTCTCTTTCTATCTTTCGTTTCTCCACTCTCGTTACCGTGTGACCTCAGGTTTAGATCCTCGAAAAAGAGAATCCTACTTAGGTATGCAGGTCCTCGACAAAAAGGAAAAGAAGGAAAATAAGAAGAAGAAAAAGAAGGAAAAAAAGAGTAGAAGAGAGGAAAAGAATTTTCAATTACAGAATAAAGATTACCTGAATGTCGGATAAACATGCCCAGGGCATCGCGAGGAAAATGTCTTCTCGTCGATGATTTTTATGAGCACAAACGTTTCTTGTTACATACGACACAAAAATGGATTCTCGCACAGAGCACGTACGTTGGTGAGTGGCTATGTGCACTAGCACACACCAAAAAACGCACCAAACGCACTGCCGAGGCACACTGAAGCAACTCAGCGGAATGCGACAGCTATCGGGATCGGGTTGGTTAGAATTGGGAAGCTGGAGAACGCTCCGCCCCCATCAGGAAACGTCACACATGAATTCAACGTAGGTGCGTTCGAAAACACGGTGCCCGCATGGAGTGAAATCGCAATTCATAACGAAACAGCAGATGCAAAACCGGCGCGAATAGCCATCTTGCCGCAGTTTTTTCAAACACCAACTTTTACTTTCTCTTCGTTTGTAGTGCCAAATTAATCGCAAACAATTGATCGAATATCAATGAGAAATCTTCAAATACATAATTATTCCCTGGTTAAAATATATGTATGTGTATATATACATGTATTTATATACACATACTATAATTATATACACAATAGTATACGTGTAATAATATATAGACACGTACTATGCGTATGCGCGTGTGTATTCGTGTGTGTGTGTGATTCAATATGTTGTTCTGTAACATTATATACTATGTTACAGTACATCAAAAGAATTTTTCTTTTTATGTTTTTCAAACTAGTACAATGAACTTATATATTTTTATAAATAAACATAAATCTGTCTATTAGATAAGAAATCATGACTCAAACCTTAAACACTGCTTGGATTCAAAATAAATATGATTAGGTTATCATAAATAAATGTGTTAAGCAGACAGAATTATAGAGCGGCGATAAAACAACGTATATAAAATTAATATACGTTGATGATAATATGGAGGTGTAATAGATTAAACCAAAAAGCTTGTTATTCGTTGTTCAATACTTTTAAAAAATTCTTATAGTTTTGTCAACCCAATCTTAACTATTACAAACGCATTTGCTGATAACGTGTTAAATGATAATTATAAAACGTTTTTGAGATTAAACAGACAGAAAATTGAAACAATTATAGAACTGTTATTTCATCACTTTTTAAATCTTCTAGGAAAACACGTAAACTTCACAATTACGATGTCGTAACGAATGTCGAATTCTGGTTCTATTGTTTGATCACGGCAAGTATGTACACATCGTTACGATTGGTTGAAAATTTGATTTAGTAGTATCCAATTGGCCGATAAGTTAAAATATTTCTCAACCTATGTCAAAACAGTTTGCGATAAATGAAGTATACTGATAAAATAAACAGAACAAATGTTTGACAGAACCGTAACAGATGTTATAATTATTAAACGTTTGTTGATTCATTTAATTTTATTTGAAATAATTACTTACCGAAAAAGGGAGCTCCTCCCTGGAAGTCGAACTCCAGTTACGCAATGCGATGTATAAGAGGACACGTGAAAATACAGACTGTGCTGTCAAGTCGATTAGAGCGTCGTCTGCTACGATATCTCGACCGAGGATTATACAGGATGCAGGTTGTATGGTGATTCAGCTGAAGCATGTGCGTTCCTTTATGTAGCCATACTGTAACGTTCTCTGAACGATGATTGGTTAATGTGTATTATTCGATTTTTATTAGCCAATCAGCAACGAGAATAATATTATCGCTTTATTTCGTAAAAAAGATTAGTTAAAATACATACTATTCGTCTATAAACATTAATAAAAGCTGGAAAAGTGATTTAAGCATTTTGGTTGAACATTTGTACTAAAATATATTTAGCGAAATTATTAAATGATTCAAGGTTAACTCAGCGATATTAACTATTATGCCACTTTTTTGAAGAGGTAAACTTTATGTTTCAAAAAATAGGTACATATTAAATAAAGAAATTTTTGTTAGTATTTTAAAATGTCCGGGAAAAAATTCATTATAAACTTTTATAATTAATTTTTCTTTGAAAAATTCTTATTTATTTATAACGATGATAACTAATAAAGCAATTTTTTATAGCGAATTCTCTAATCATTTCTCATTAATACTATACAGTAGTTGTTTCAATGATTCTTCGTTAATAGTTTGCAAATTATTTGCGTTGTTATCAGCACTGCTAAAACTTTGTTCTATATCAGTATTAAACATATTCATTTCTATGACATGTGCTGTATTTCTAAAAGTATCATAAGATTTTGATGTATCTCCTTTTTGTGTGGGAGATGATACTCTTAAGTGTTCCATTTCAGCAGTGGGTGAAGATAGTCCATTTTCAAGGGGAGACATTACCATTGAAAAGAAATCATGTGTATCTTCTTGAAATAGTTTCTCATTTTTTGATTGTATTGCTTTACAAGTGTCAAAGGGTTTCTTAAATATAGAACTATTAGGAATGTCAGATTTCCACATATTCCCTGTTTTTTCATTATCATTGTTTGTCCCTGTACATTCTTCTAACTTCTGTTTTTTATTTGTAATGTTAGTATTTGCAATAGTTTGTATTTTTTCAATGTTAGACTCTTTTGTTAAAAGATGCTGACCTTGAGTATTTATTATTAACACATATTTGTTTTCTTCATTATTTACAATATCTAGCATCGTTTGATTTTCCTTTAAAAAGTCCTTTTGAGTTTTACATATATCATTGTGTATACCTTGCATATCTGGTAAATTTACTGACTTCTGGTCCATGATATTTGTTTGTTGTACATTTCCTGTTTGTTGTGCTGGGCACTTATGAGTTCTTTGACTTACCTATAGTAATGGATAATTAATGAAATCATAAAAATATTTTTTTTTTATTCTGATATACCTTGTATCTGAAGTTTTTTCCACATGTTGTGCATTTATAAGGCATTACACCTGTGTGAATTCTACGATGAACCAAGTATGAAACACGTTGACGAAAACATTTTCCTAAAAAGAAAGCATCTAAATTATAAAAAAGATGATGTCATATTTATCCATCTATTTTTTCATTATAGGAAGGAGCTTTTAATTATAAAATTATCAAAATATATGCTGTATGAATATAGTTATTACATACTTCTAAATATAAGCAGTATTTGTAGTAGATATAATAAACTACAAAACATTGTTATACATACATTGCAGAAACAGAACAATCCATATTAAATTGTTAGTAATAACTGAAAACAAAACATGCATTATTTCAGTTTTTGCAACACATTTTTAAATAAAATTCTTACAAAAGTTAACATACCACAAGTTTCACATGCAAAAGGCTTTTCTCCTGTATGAATTCGTTCATGATTATGCAAAGTAGATAATTCTTTAAATGATCTGCCACAAGTCGTACATGTATAAGGTTTATCATCTTTATGATATAATCTATGTTTATGATATGACTGCTGGAAAGTAAACGTTTTATTACATATGTTGCACTTATAAGGCATTTCTCCTGAATGTAATCTTTTATGTTTCTTTAGAAAATATTTCGTTGTAAACATTTTATTGCATACATCACATTCCCATTGTTTAGCTTCATGTGTTTTTAAATGCTGCATTACATGTTGTTCCTAAAATAATAAATTTATTTTATTTTGTACAAAAAGATATTCAAAGAAACATATTTACCACCTTTTTAAATTTTTTTCCACATGTGGGGCAGCTAAATTTATTTTCATTAAGTATGAGTTCTATTTGTCCACCTCTGACCAAAGAACCTGAAAATATGTTTATGTTAATGTCTATTAAATAATAGATATTAATATCCTTTCAATGTAATAATAAATTACCTAAATTATATCCCGTATGTGCTACTCGCATATGCACCATTAAACTACCTCTCATTTTAAATACTTTAGAGCATAAGTGACATGAATAATTCTTAAGTAAATTTTCAGGTATAACATTTAAATCTTTTTCATTGATCATATGTATTAATTGCTTATGTAAAAGCAAGATATTATGATCAGGAAAATGAAAACCACATATATTGCAACGCTCAGTCTTTTGTTTTGTTGATAATGTTTTTATAAGTTTTAATTGAGGTAATATCTCATTATGTTCAAGACTTCCATTTTGTCTTTTATTACATACAACAGATGAATCTTCTTGTATATTCTTATCATTAGCTTTTTCCAATGGTATATTGGTACATGTACTTATAATATTTGGAAATTTATTTGTTATTATCATTTGTTCATTACTACAAGGTTTATCTACAGATCTTTCCATTTTGTCTGCTACTTCTTTGTTTGGTTGTTCACAATTTTGATCCTCTACCCAATTTTTAAATGTTTGGACATTTTCATATTCTGTTTCAGGATAATTTTGTACAAATTTTACATTTTTAACATTTTGATGATTAAAGTATTGTGTAGCATAATCTACTTTTATTGTTTCTTGTAACATTTGTTGAGGCAGTTTTTCTGATTCTACTTCTTTATTCCTTTGAAGTGTATGTATCTCTTTATTTCCACAAATTGAATTTTGTGGAAATGTAATTTGAGATATATGATTCAATGAATTTTGATTTTGAATAGAAACTTCTGGATTCAAAATTGAAGCTTCATCTTTTGCATTTTGCAGACTTTGTGAAGATATTAAACTATTTTGAATATTTAAGTTATTCTGTGAAAGTTTATTTGAATCTGTAATTTGTATTTTAGACATATTCCAATCTTGAAAAGTAATACTTTCTAAATTATTTATTATTTGTGGATTATGAGTACTGGTAATAATATTTGTATGTTTCAATGACTCTGCTGTATTATTATTACTTAAATTAATAGTGTGGCTGAATAAATGAATAGTAAGCTTATCAATACCAAGCAATACTTCATTACACACAGGGCATGTAAGAGGTCGTGTTGCTACGCTTATTAATCCTGCTCGCAATGCATCCAATGTTAAAAAACCTGGCTGTGAGCACAAAGGACATGCTAAAAGTCTTGCACACATGTTTCTTACCAATTTTTATTTATAATGTTTTTATTTAAAATAATATTTATAATAGAGCTTCACATTGTTTTCTTAATAGTATAAATGATAAATAATCTTTCCATCTTTTTTGTATCAATAAAAATGAGCTTTTATACAGACTTAATGTTGGCTATAAAAGTAGAGTGTTTGAGATACAAATTTAAAGTAGCTGATTAATTTAAATTTAACATTGTCATCTGTAATATTGGGGTTATGCCTGAACTTGACCCAATGGCACAAATTAAAAATCAAAATCATACCTCATATGTTAATAAGTATAGAGAAGAACTCAATGTAAAGCGAAAGCTTTTCTTTTTTAAAGTGCACAAAATAGAACAAAGTTTTATATATGACAATTTAATTATAGAATGAAGATTTCAGATATTTATCTGGGATTCCTTTGATTCTTTGTGGAGTATATGTGATGTTCTTGAAGCTATATTTAGACAAGAAGCGGGACATTTAAGAAGAAAATGTGGTAGAATCAATAATGGTTTTATTAAATTAAAAAAGTATAAAGCTTATACATTTATAACAAGTGAGAACATATACATAATAAAAGATATTTATTTTAATATACTGGACATTTGTATGGTGTGCCATCCTTACAACAATATTCTCTTCCAGCAGAAAGATTCGTGCTAATCCATCCACTGTTACAATTTTTAATAAATAAGTAAGCCTAATATAAAGAAATTATATAATATAATGTTGTTTAATAATTAATTTGAAGCTATTATGAAACATTAAAATAGAACTTACCCTTTCCTTATGACAGTCATATTTTATTGAATTACATAGTATTTTAGGACTGTTTGGCAGATGTTTAATAATCTATAGTAAATATTTCATATTTTGTGTTACTTGAGATAAGAAATTAACTGTATCATCAATAAAATATACGTGTGGTAATAATTTTGTATTTTTATAGATTAACTCACAGTGTCCAAGCATTTATTTGTACACAGTTTATTTCCAGTTGGAGTACATGAAAATGCTCCAGGCAAATCATGAAGAATAGCAGGTTCTCCTGTAGGTGGTTCTTTACCATCCTTTTTAAATTGTCCACTTAAAAAAATTCCACAAGCACAACCAATTGGAAATTCAGTAGTTACAATTTTAAGAGTATCATTTAAAACTTTTATTTTAATTTGATCTGCTGATGCAGATAAGAAATGGAGAATTGATAACAGAAATGCCAAATTCATCTTTTCTGTAAAAAAAATATTTCAGATTTCCCTTATGAATAAGATTAGTTTAATTAATAATAACCAATAAAAGAAAGCTGTGTCTAAGTATATTAAGAATATATGAAAATCTGTACTCCAAACTATAAAGTATTAATAAAGTATACAAGTATATATTCAGTTTACTGATACTTACATTAATCAAATTGTCTGCATTACTTGCATGAAGTAATGAAAATCAATAAGTCGTGCAGGTTTTGTTGAAAGTGCTTTGTTTTGTAAAATCAGCAATTAAAATAGGTCACATTCATAATAAGCAATATTTCATAATACTCCAGTACTGTAATCATATTGTATTTAAAAAAAAGCTTGTTTTATTCTTTTGATATGAATATAATCTTAAAATACAAATAAATACATGTACAACAATAAGATTTAGATTACTTTCTTGTTGATAAGATTATACATATTCACTTTATCATGCATTGATATTTTATAACTTTTTGATAAGTTTTGCATTTCCTTTTAAAACTATTTTTTTGCCATTTGCAATACAAATATATTCACATTTCATAATTTTTCTTATAGAAACAATTTGCACTTTTATTTCTATTATATCTCCAGCATAACATGGTGCTGGAAATGTAAAGGTTTGTTCAACTACTATGGTTCCTGGGCCTGGCATTTTTGTACCAAGTACTCCCGATACTAAGCCATTGAGTAGAGCACCATGAACAAGATTATTTGATGTCACAAAATGTATTGGATTATAATCACCAGTTAATTTTGCAAAATTTAGTATGTCATCTTTGGTAACTGTTTTAAAAACTGATATTTCATTTCCAACTTTCATAGTGTTTAGAACATCTGAAGATCCTGTACAATATTTTTGCACATACCTTTTTAGCAATTTAAAGAATGGCTCAGAGAACTTCATTTTACTCCACAATTGAATTATAATATATAATTTTTTAACTACTTCTTTTTTTATATATCAAGGTATAATTAGGTATGTATTCTTCAAAAATATTTTCTATGTATTTTTAGAATTTTCAACTTTATCCTTTATTTCAGTGCAATCATTTAAAAACATTGCTGCTAAATTTTTAATACGATTACTTTCATGATTTGACAAATCAGATATTTTTCCAATTAATTCAGCTGTTACTTCACTCTTATAATCAGGGGTAATTAAAAATATTAAACTAGTAATTACTGAAAGTATGATATCTTCATCTTGTGAAGAAATTAATGATGTTAATAGACTAATGCCTTGGTTACGTAAAATGTATAGTTTATTTATTGGATCTAAAATATAATACTTTTGTTAATTAATAGTTATCACGATATATTTTTCGAAAATAAATCTTTCAAACCATTATATACCTACCAGCACATACATTACAAATACCTCCTGCTGCAAAACGTACTAATTTTAAATTATTTTCTGACAAAGCGTGAAGAAACAAATCAATTATTTGTAGTTGTCTTATGTATCCATAATTGATAGGGTCATAAGCAAAATTAGCAAGGTTTGCTAACACTTGTTCCCTTGCTTCTGTGGAAATAATTTATTTTCTATAATTATGCAATATAATAATTATATAAGTAATTATATTTTTTTATGCAAATTACCTTTAGATTTAGTGGTCTTAAATTCTGTAGCTAAAAGTTTTAAGAAATCATAACGACCAATAGAATTTTTCCCAGTACGTTTTATTAATTGCTCCTTGCTAGTAAACATGAGAGAATAATTTTCATTTATATTACTTAACGAAATTTCTCACTATTCCATTACTTTATTTTAAATTTTTTAATCACTATTTTTAAACGGTGGACGTGGTAAAAAAGATAATTTACAGTTCCTTATGTACAAAAATTTCACTTTCTTAGGGATTTCTTTTGCTCATAATATTTTCTACGATTACATACCAAAATTTTTTAAATTTCTTGTATGTTGTAACGAAAACAGGAAATATTAATTTCGCAGCGTATTATGTTATAGCAAGCAGTCGTTAAGTAATAAGATTATCCGGATATGATGGTTTAGGATAAGTGTCAGTAAGTACATTATATGTGACTGCATCTGTATTTAGATCATAGTCGATGACCGGATGTGATATTGATATAAAATTAATGCCATTGGTAGACAAACTGTTTCTATTTTATGTGTTGTTAATGAAACCAATCGGCAGCTTGATATTCATAACGAACGTGGTGTGCGTTTAAGCGCATATTCGAACATACCATTCCTGTACCCATATTCCTATGAAAGTAGGTAGAGAACGTCATTGCGAAGTCATGGTTAACACGTAGCCGGTGTTCAACGTGTCTTAAACTTCTAGCTTAGGAATAGTGATTTGATAATTTGTTGCAAGCAGCTTGATTTGCAGCGTGTTGAATAGAAACAAATGTTAATATGTTCATGGCAAATGTCTGTTAAAATTTCACGGAAATATTTATAATTACATTCAGAAATTTAAAGGAAATATGTTGTCAAATAAAACATCCATTACAAATACTAGAAAAGATATGTTTCCTAACAGGAAATCGACGTCTAAGCAAATGAAAACTTCTACGTTAACAAACGCCGCTGGTCTTAGTTCTCTTATTACTTTTACTGTTTTGCTACTTGCTTGGATCTCAGGATTTGCTTCTCGGTTATTCGCGGTGATACGTTTTGAAAGTATCATACATGAATTCGATCCCTGGTACGTATTTTTAATTATTGCTAATTTATAATAATTATTTAATTTAATATTTTTCATTTAATATTTACTTAACATTTTGTTCACAAAACATAATTTTCATATTTATTAATAATTTAATTGATAAAGTAAATTAGCTTTACATATATGTGTACATATAATATCATTATAAAACATTACTATAAAATAAAATATTCTTCCATAACATAGGTTTAACTACAGAGCTACAGCATATATGGTACAACATGGATTTTATAATTTTTTAAATTGGTTTGATGAAAGAGCATGGTATCCGCTGGGTCGTATTGTAGGTGGAACTGTTTATCCTGGATTAATGATAACATCTGGATCTATACATTATATATTACATTCTTTAAATATCCCAGTGCATATAAGAGACATTTGTGTATTCTTAGCTCCAATATTTAGTGGTCTTACAGCCATTTCTACGTACTTATTAACAAAAGAAATATGGAGTGCAGGAGCTGGTTTATTTGCAGCGTGTTTTATTGCAATTGTACCTGGTTACATTTCAAGATCTGTAGCAGGAAGTTATGACAATGAAGGCATTGCAATTTTTGCACTACAAATTACATATTATCTGTGGGTTAAGTCAGTTAAAACTGGCTCTATTTTTTGGGCTTCTATGACTGCTCTGTCTTATTTTTATATGGTATCTGCATGGGGTGGTTATGTTTTTATCATTAATTTAATTCCACTTCATGTTTTTGCATTATTGATCATGAATCGATTCAGTAATCGTCTTTTTACAAGTTACACTACATTTTATATTCTGGGACTTTTATTGAGTATGCAAATACCATTTGTTGGTTTTCAACCAATAAGAACATCAGAACACATGGCAGCTGGAGGTGTGTTTGGATTATTAATTTTTGTGGCAACTCTCAGGTGTGTTGATATAATATGTTAGTGTAATTTTAATATATCAAATTTTGTAATACAGTATATTTTATTATTACAGATATCTAAGAACTGTACTTACAAAATCTGAAATGAAATACTTTGGAGGAGTAGTTGCAGTTACAGCTGGTATTCTTTTGTTTATTTTAATGTGTTTGACTTATGCCGGTGTTATTGCACCTTGGAGTGGAAGGTTTTATTCACTTTGGGATACTGGTTATGCAAAGATACACATTCCAATAATAGCATCTGTTTCTGAACATCAACCTACAACATGGTTTAGCTTTTTCTTTGATTTACACATTCTTGTTACAACGTTTCCTGTGGGCTTGTGGTACTGCATTAAACGTATCAATGATGAACGTGTTTTTGGTAAGATTTAAGAAAAAAATTCTTTATTAATTTACTACACAAATATATTAATTATAATTACTAAATATATTAAATATATTAATCATAATTATTTTACAGTTATATTGTATGCTATAAGTGCTGTTTATTTTGCTGGAGTAATGGTGAGGCTTATGCTCACTTTAACTCCAGTTGTTTGTATGCTTGCTGGAATTGCATTTAGTGATCTTCTTGAATTATTTTTCAAAGAGGAAGACAATGAAAGAAACGATCGAAGTAATAATGGAAGTGAAGAAGAAAGTGAAGAAGAAAGAGAAAGAAGTCCTGGTAGATCACTCTATGATAAAGCTGGTAAACTTCGTAGAATGAGACATGAGAGACCTAGGGGTAATGGAGATGGATTAGGTGTTAATCTTCGAAATGGTGTTGTCATTGGTGCATTTGTATTAATGATGATGTTTACGTTGCATTGTACTTGGATTACAAGTAATGCATATTCTAGCCCTTCGATTGTTTTGGCAACATATACTAACGATGGAGGTAGAGCTATTCTAGATGATTTCAGAGAAGCTTATTATTGGTTAGCACAAAATACACCTACTGATGCTAGGATTATGAGTTGGTGGGATTATGGCTATCAAATTGCTGGAATGGCTAATAGGTATATATTATTAGAGAATAAAATGTGCTATTAAAATTTTTTGTATATATAATACAATATAATACAATATGAAGCATTTTCATTTTAATATAGAACTACGCTTGTGGACAATAACACTTGGAATAATTCACATATAGCTCTAGTTGGAAAGGCAATGAGCTCAAATGAAAGTGCTGCTTACGAAATTATGACATCATTAGATGTAGATTATGTATTAGTTATTTTTGGAGGAATGATTGGATATTCCGGAGATGATGTTAATAAGTTCCTTTGGATGGTACGAATTGCTGAAGGTGAACATCCACAAGATATTCGTGAAAGTGATTATTTTACTGAAAAAGGAGAATTTCGTGTGGATTCGGAAGGTTCACCTACCCTTTTGAATTCACTAATGTATAAATTAAGCTACTATCGATTTGGGAAAGTAAAGATTGATTATCGATCGCCCTCTGGTTATGATCGTACGCGTAACGCCGAAATAGGAAATAAAAATTTCAAATTAACATATTTGGAAGAAGCCTACACGACTGAACATTGGCTTGTTAGAATTTACAGGTAATTTTATAGATAATAATAACAAGATCATAAATTAATTTTATAAAATTTATAATTTTTATACTTATAAATTTCAAACGTCCTTATTCAAATTCAATTTTAGGGTGAAAAAGCCAAATGAATTTAATAGACCAAGCATTCCAATATCTAAACGAATTGTTGCACGAAATGCTAATTCGTATGTTAGTAAAAAGGTGAGAATTCTATTTCTTATGTTAAACAGTTAAAGCAGTTAAAACATTTACTTTTGTTGAATTCTTAATCGTATCGTTTTCCTTCTTTAAATCATAACATTGTGTAATTTTGAAATGTAGTTGAAATCGTGGGGTGGGGAACATTAATGTTACAGACACCACGTCGCAAGAAAGGTTACATAAAAGGCCGGCCAACTATTATTAAAGGACAAAAACCTCAACGAAAAACTACGTAACATACATTTATTATCTAATTCATAATAATTTTCAAATACAACTTTTATAATAAGGAAAAAGAATTATACACCGTCCCTTGGGTCTACCACAAATTATACCTCAAATTAAGATTTTAATATCATTAAAACTCGAATCAATTAAATATAGAATAAAAGAAATTTTCAACACCGAAAGCAATTGGGACAATTTTTTAACAAAAATGATCTTTAAAAAAGCGATCATGTTTTCAATTTTATTTATTACACTACGCAAATTTCTTACTTTTTCAAAATTATGAAATATTATCTATGTATGACTACTTTACATATCGATTAAGTAAAATATAATTTCTATATGGTTGCAGTATATGGTGAATTTCTATAATTAAATTTACATTATTCATGGAGTGGAAAAATTCTATATTCATACAGTTTAAATCTTTGTACTTAAGTAGTCTCTAGCTTTTTGCTTACGTGATTTTATGCATATTATATTCTGATTACAAATTACGAAAATGAGCTTTGAATTATCACATGAGAAATATGATATAAACTTTTCTTATATCTGTGTAATGCACACTAAACATCAATAAGAAAAATTCACTAGTCAAACTGAACGAAAAAATGGAAACATTTATTATAAATATCAAACAGGTGAGATCAGAGGGATTAAATATGTGTTATGTATACACAGTTATACAGTATTGTATACTATTCTTGTTGAACATTTGTAAGAAGGAACTTGTCACTTAAAAGCATTGTACATTTAATATTTGATTTATTTTTCCCTTTTTTTTGTATAGAATTTAAAAATATAGAAGACAAATTGAATTTTATGCAGTGGAAATATGCTTTTAAGTGTACTGTATTATTTTATCTTATAAATTTTGACTGTCCATTGTTCTAGCACTTTTTTTAAGTACAGTGCTATAGTTCACATGTTTCATTCAAATTTGAAATTTATATGTTTGTGATCTACATTGTAATCATTCTTCTTATTATAAAACATATTGTTTATTTATAATATGTACATAATCCAATTACTATTTTTAGCAATTGTATGGATTTCAAAGATCACAAAATTATAGTTAAAGCAATGTTAAGTACGCAAAATAGCTGTGTACACAATCATTGTGTATATTTGATTATAAAAAAAAACAAAAAAATATAAATGAAACAAGGTTGTAATACATATCACTGACAATATTATTTTATTTCCTATATAAAATTCGGAGAACTAATGCAATTATATTAGAAAAATGGCAAGCATTAAAAATTATATAATAATGAAAGAATTAAATATATATGTATATTGTGCATATTTAGTATACATAAGAGAGTAAAAAGATTCGTTTATATAATTTGCATACTCTTATTTTATGCTATTTGACAAAATATGATATTAATATAATATTTGAATTCACTTACCTTTTTTTTAAATAGTAGAATATTAATAATTAAGCAATTACAAATTTTTTCGAAAAGGATGGACTATATCAACAGGTGGTCTTCTGTAATATATTAATAGGTTATAGTCTTAAATGTCAAAATCAGCTGATCACTGGTAACAACTTTTTAAAGGTTACTAGATTTATGAATTTTGATTGTCTTTTATAATGCCTTATCACACAAATATAAAATTTAGTTATTTATTAATTCAAAAATTAAATGTTTGATTAAAATCTCGAAAATGATAAATATAAAAATATGGTTTGGTTATGTGGCAATATGAAAATTATTGCTCTTGACATTGACTTCATCGCTCGATTTTATATTTAATACATGCATAATTTATCTTATCTTCATTATTCTTTTTACGTATTTACGTATTTTTAAGTAATATTTATGAGATTTATATATAGATTTTCTACATCTACATTTTTTAATTAAGTATAATATCATTTTAAAGCATGTCAATTATATTTGAATAGATATAGATCACGCACTGTTTATTACTTATTAATTATCAAAAGACAATATCTTTTTTATGCACTTCATATTCTACAAAAAGATAATAATTCTATGTTACATGAAATTTTAAATGTTTATTGTAAGAGGTTAATATTTATTTAAAATCAACTATTTCAATATTTCTCGATACATTATATTAATTACTATCATTGTAATTTAATCAATTATATAATTTATTCTTTTAATATTAATATCAAGAAAGTTGGGTAAAATGATGTTACTAAATAACATAATGTAATATTCTATACATGTCATGTTATACATGCCATATTTTAAAATATTAACGAAAAGCTATACATTTATGTAAATCAAATATAATTACTCTAAATACAATGTAGCATTAAGGAAATTAGATCATACAATGGATGTTTTAAAATTGAAAAATGAAATATATTTGTCGTTTTATTCATACTATCCTATTTTCTAAAAGAAAAGAAGTAGAAATGAAATTAGGTTTATTATATACATAAAACAGTTAAAAGGTTATGTCAAAATGAATAACGAAGAACAATCTAAACATTTCCAATAGAAATAGTCGAAATCATGTAAAAATATGTTTTCGTAAATTATCATTTAAATTTAGTTAACACTTAAAGTGGACATAAATTGTTTGTATATCAAATTCATAATGATAATACAGTGAATTCAAAGATTTTTCGCATGAGAAACTGTTCGTGTGTGCAGTTTCCGCCATTTTGCTTTCTTTACATCTGACATGTCTTTCTAATGTTATTATCGATGAATGCTAAAATTTGTGCGTGAATCTTCAATCTCGTTGGAGTGTATTTTGTACGAAAAAGGTCGGATTGCTTCTGATTGGGCAACAACCTCCATTACTGTTGGGAGTAATTTCCATTGTCCCAACCTCGGTTAAACTAAATGAAACGAGTTCATAAAGAGGATTTCGTGATAATATTTGTGAATAGTTTACCTTTGTTATAGGGTATAAATATGCTGCAAGATTCATCTTATGAGTTTTTCTGACTATATTACTGAAACTTGATTATAGTATTTTGCAAAGTGTCTTATTGCCTATATAAGGAGTGAACATAACCAAACAGTGTTGATATCCAACATCATGTACTCATGTCAACACTAGAAATAAAATGTTTATTAATATGGCTTTGAATTGTCAAAGTTTGTCAGAACTTTTAGAATTCACATTCAATGCTTTAATATTTCATGTAATGAAATTGTTTGAAAATGTATAGGGTATATTTAATGTGAATTGCTATGCGAGGCAAGGATTGTTTTTATCCTGATCTAGCCATGGACTAAGTTTACGCTTATTGTTTGAACCAGGTGACTTTAGTAATCATCTGATACATATATGTACAGGAATATGTGAATTTAAACTTATACTGATAGTGATATATAGCTTTAATTGATCTAGATATTATTGACTACTAAAGTATTATTTGCACTTTTAAAATTGTCTTGACTTATTGTCATTTAACTATACAAGATTTTTTGTAAAATTCCACTATAAAATTTAATACTAAATAATAGGTAACCAGTTTTAATGTTTCTATCAAAGCATAACCCATGACAAAACTAAGTTTTGTACATATGCAGATACATGTATATAAGTTGGATGCGTATTAATATTATTAGCATATGTAGTGAATATGACTATTTTATAAGTTATTATACTTTGTACAAAATTTCATTTTGTTAGTTGTATTACCTTGATGCATATGTAAACATTAATGTCTAAAGCAAATACAAAAACAATCAAACTGTGATATAATACAATAAAAATAACTTTTTATTTTTTTATTCTCAGTATTATGAATTCAGAAATATTTATGTATGGACTTGGATCTAGGCACATGGCTTGAACTAAGTTTTATCTAGATAGGAAGAAAGATTTAGAGGATTTGAGAATGCAGGTGGAACAAGATACAAGGAAAGCGGTAATCAATGAAGGTCCCTATATCCGAAAACTCAAACATGGACAATAAATTGAAGTTTTCGGATCGGTTGAAGGCTTTGCTGAAAACTGAGGCTCGTCAAGATGTCGATCCATATATTTTCAGTGAACCAGAGCCATTTGGTACAGCGACAGGAAGAAATGTTTCAGTAGTGTCGTCTAAAAATTCTAAAGTAATGCAAAATTGCAAAAATAGTAAGACTAAAGAAAAATGTATGAAACAAAGAATAAGGATAACATCCGTACCAGATGCGGAATTCAAAGCTGTACAAGACCGTGCTGTAGAATTAGATGCTGATTGTAGTGTTGGTGGTGGTGGCAGTGGTAGTGGTGATGGTGAACATATAGATTATAAATTTGCAAAAGCAATTCAACAGAAGCAGCGTCATATTGAAAATTTACAAAGACTAAAAAATAGAAAGCAGAGTCGGGACCATACACTATTGTATTATCCTAGAGCTGGGGATGAAATATCAGATAGTGATTCTAGTGGAGATGAAATGACAATTTATCAACGTTATTGGTTTTCTGGAGAAAGCACTTCAACATTGAATCGTTCTGCACGCCTTTCTCAATTGCGTTCCCAACTAAGAAGAAGATTACTACAGTTACATAAAGGTGGGACAGACTCAGAAATTTTGTTACGTGATAGAGCTAGATGTCTGTTAGAAGCTGCTTGCAAGGATCCTGCATCTACAGCAAGAGCTTTAAGTGGTTCTCCAAATACAAATAAAGTGGTTGATGGGCCACTTCTAGTTGGTGGGCTTTGTGGAGCTGAAGGATGTCAACAGATATCTCTGCCCTGTACTCGCCATTGTTCTCGTCATATTATGTTGAATGGAGATCAACTTTTATTCGAACATTGCACTGCCAAATTTAGTGATAATACACAATGTTGTATTCCTGTGTTTGATGTTGCACATGAATTACCTCTTTGTCCAGAACATGCAAGGAAAAGAGATAATTATCATCGTAAAGCCCAAGAGTCTAAACCAAAGAAAGCTCGTAAAAGACCAACATCTCCTACAATTCCCAGGCCTAAATCAAAATCTAGGCCAAAGAAACGAAAGCGGCCTCTTGCAAATAAACTTGAGATTAAAGATCCTACTCTAGTACATGAAGAGAGTCAATATTTGAATCAAATAAACTCTAGTGAAAATCAGACAAAAACTTTGAATAATTTGAATACTGTAGCACAAGGAACTTCAAATTCTGCTAACTTAAATTTAGGATTAGGACTTGGTCTTGGAGGAGGACTTAAAGATCTGGGAGATCATGAAGTGTTTCCTTCTTTGGATCCTGCAGAGCATGATTTTGGCAATGTGCTCAACAACTTACCTGCTGATGCTTTTAATGACCTCTTTATTGGTAATTATAATGATATTGTCCTTTTTGTATTGTGTGATATTAATTTATATAAATGTAATATAACATGTTGTGTGAAATATATTTATTCTTATGAATTACTTTAATTTAAAAATAAAATTTATGTTTCCAGAAGGCAGAAATGGGGAATATGAACCATCAAGAGAAGAAGAAGAAGAATTGGAGCGAGCATTAGAGGCAGTGGATAAGGATGTACGAAATTTGGAAAGAATGGGGCAAACACATGGACTTTTAGAGCCAGCTTTATTGGCTCAACTTATGTCAGATATTGCTTCGTAGCCCCGCCTATTTTAGTAATATAATAATTTGAAAACGAGTTCACGTGTGTTCCTTACAATATAGAAAAGATACTTTTTGTGTATGTGCTGCTAAATGTAAGATTGTGTTATTGATTTTCGTTATGTAACTATAAAAATCCGAGATAATGGCAGGGATTGACATACAGAAAGTAACAAAAAATAGTTAACTATTACTAATTTAATATAAATTTCATTGGGTACAATTATATCATATAGCTAGATTCCCATAAAAAGGAAGAAAAGAGATCATATTTCTTATAAATTCTACAAATTCCATCCTTGCTAAAAAAGTAATCACGACAAAATCGTAAAATCATCTTGTTCTTTTATACATTTGCGAATTATTTTGAATACAATTTAAAAGTTCAGTTACAGTGTTGTAGCTATAATGGTATAGCAATAAATACTTTTTGCTTATGAAAGATACAAAAGTCAAAAGAAAAAGCAGTCCTACAAAGTAATTCTACTATATTTAAATTTTTCAGGGCATATAAATTTATTTTTACATATTGCTTTATTCATTATTAATGATTTTTATTTTGTTTTTAAGTACCCTGATATAGCTGCAAATAATAGTCATTAATATTTTGTAAAAATATAATCAAATGATTTTATATAACTTCTCTAAGTTGTATAAAGTTTCTATTTTAAACAGAGGTAAAGTCTTCTATTAAAAGTCAGTATATTATTCAGTTCATTGTACATTTTGATATGAATATAACTTAGGTTTTGTTTAAACAGAAGTTAGAAGTTTTAACAGATTATTTTCTACTAAGAAACTTTATTTATAAAATAGAATTGCATGGACACATGACTGAACTTAAAAAAACTACATATACATATAAATGGTCATATTCATTTTTTATCATCTGCCTGCTGTAATAATATATGCGAATAATCGCAAATAATCTTATTATTATATGCATAATCATCACTATCATCATTTTCTTCATTTTGTATTATAATCATATAGATAAATGTTCAGTAATAGATAACTGTAAGATATAATTAAAGATTCAATTTAATAAGAAGTGCCGAAATAGTTTCATTTTTGATATCTTTAGTAATTGTAATATGATTCAATTTCTTTTGCAGCCTATAAGAAAAGATGACACGTGATATATTATTTTATTATTCAAAGTAAAAATATATAAAATTCAGATTAAAGAATTGTAAGAGGGCACAGATTCTGAGAAAAAAAACTAGATTCCTCTGGTTAATTATAAGGACAACTAAATCATTTACTGCCATTTAACATTTAAATGATTACAACGTAGCTATAGTATTGACACTAGAGTTATCTACGTACATGTAATATTTTCAAATGTACACAATATATTTCAAATTATCATAATTTTAATACATATCGTAATCGAAACTAAAGAAAAAGAACTATGTTGAATCACTTTGTAGACTATAAATAAATGTCATTAGAGAGTAAAGCAGCAGAAAAAACAACTTACTTGTGACACTAGAATTGTACAGATTTTTGTGAGATCTAGTTTTTATTATCAAAGTTTCTGTGCCAAATGTACTAGTTAAGATATTAATTTTTGTACGTTACATGTGCGTGTCATTATTCATAAATAATAGGTCGCAAGGAAGTATATCTTGAATAATAAATGTTTTAAATGTAAACCAATGCAAATGGACAGTAATTTGCCACTTGTAAATGGACAGAAATACAATATAATTTACAATTTAACCCATATTGGGATTAAATTAATGTCGTATATATATTGTTATTATATATAATGGTAGTAAGTAGGTACAGTAATTATTTATATAAGAACAATGCAAAATTTAATCTTAAAACAATGCATTGCTTCAAATGTACCTATATATGTATCTCCTTGTAAAATATCAGCATTAGTACGCATTATTAGGCATTAACAATTATAATAAGCATATTTTTTACATTGTCTTATTGTACTCAGTTTATCCACCCTTGTCACATATCCTAAAAGCGTTATTTTTGAAATATGTGTCTATGTTTAATATCTTATGCGATAAAAAAATTATCAGTATTTTTCTTTCTAAATTTTTTCAATGCGCGTTACGAATAATTTTAAGTAGTTTTCCATATTTTATATTAGTTATTAACAATTCTCTTTTTATATAATTAAAAATATAAATACTTTGTATTTCTTTATTCATTATTACTCAATCTCACTGAATAATATTAAATGTAAAGCAATTAAATTATTGCATGAAGTAAATTTTTTAGGAAACCAAATATAGACACATATTTTCAAATATTTAATTGTTACTAATTCATACTAACTTTAAGTAATTACACGAAAAATAAAACAGTCTTGAAATAGTAATCAACATTGATTTGTGTTCTATTTATTTTACTTTAGTTCAACAAACATACTCAACAAAAATTTGTTATTTGTTATTATTTGTCGTGTCATAACGAAATATTTGTATATATTTGTATATCTTTTAATTTGTATTTGTATATATTATATATATCATATGTTTAATTCAAATACAAATTTCAAAATTTTATTTATTTAAAAATATAACTAACATAAACTAAGAATTCGTAACATTTATATTTGCTCACATAATAGCATAGAAGAAGTTTATAAACTTTCAATTAAAAGAGAATGTTATTCAAATTACGATAATTTATATTATGATACAAATATGCTTATAGTTTCTAATTTATTTTCAAAAAAATAATTAATCTATCATTGTTGCTATTGAGTATGTATCCGTTTCTTTATATCCTTGCCGTTTAATTTCTCTAATCAACCACTTTTTCCTTGCTTTTTGACGTGGAATTTTGTAGCCTTTTGGTGAAATATTAATTGTTCTCGTTGAAAAGTCTTGTGTTAGGTCGGGTTTGGTTTGGAAAGATGGAAGTCTTTGTACTTTTATAGATATTTGCTATGATATTAAATGTAAAGAATAATACATTAATATTTCATAATAAATGCATGTATTCAGAATATTTTTAAAAACTCACTGTATCTTGCATTGTATCCTTAATACTTTTTCTTTTTTCATGTTTTCTTCTATCAGATAATTGAGTTTTGTCTTGTTCTTCGTTTTTTTCTTCCAGAGGCATTAGTAGGATATCATAATTAGTTCTATTTTCTCCTAAAATTCCTACTTTTATTCCCAGTTTATGTAATTTATCTTCTTTAGCAACAAGTGCATACTTCAAATAAAGAATGCGTTCGTCATTTGAATTGTCCTCTATACCTGTAAGCTATAATGCATTATTTTGTTTCTTTTATAAAGAAATATATAAGTATGTAATATACCTAAAGATAGAAGACGATAGTCAGAATCTGAGTATATCAATCCTTGTATTAAGGGTGAATTTCTTAATAATTTTCTTTTTACTTGTATTTTGTGACCTTGTAATACTTGAATATCATTAGGTAACATATCTTGAATGATATGACTTCGTCTTTCTGCTATATTATATGTTTCAGTTCTAAATAATCTGTGCAATTCTATTTCTAGAACAAATATTCTATTTTTTGTTTGAATATAATTATATATTTATTATTTTACAGATAGTTTATGTTTTCTATTTTATTATAGTTTTCACTCACCAATCAAACTGAAATACTTGCGTTCTAAAGCTATCCAGACAATACGATGTGTCATACAGATTAATACCTCAAATATTCGTAAATCCTTTTCTCCTTGAGATTGTGTCACAGATGGAGCTCCTTTTTTACCACCAGTCATATGATGATATTGTATAACATCATGACAACCTACTATTAAATCAGCATATTCTCTACCTAAGACACAACGAAGAATTTGCATTTCTTCTGCATATCTATATCTATAGCCCTGAGCCAAAGGATTTGGTGCTTTTTTCATAGTAGCTGTACGTTCTTTCATTAATTCTTCCCATGTTATCACATAATATTGAAAATAAAGTATTGCAGCTCTCAAAAAACGATCCACAATTGGTAAATAGAAGAAATTCACAAATTGAGGACTTATGTGACTGATTAATAAATACATCACAAGATCCTTTATATCTTGTAAAATAATAACATTTGGTTCATTTGGAGCTACCTTCCTTAAATAATATTTCCTAAATCTGAGCTAAAAAAGATATATTTTTGAAATAAAGAAATTACAGATATTGTAATTAAATTCCTTTTCTTTTTATTATTTACCTTATCACGTTGACTTAAAGTTTCATGGAAATTTAAAATCAAGTATGAATGCGGACAATATACCTTTGATACATGATTAGGATCAGATTGTAGTTTAGTCTTTTTGGTATGTTCATCCTCAGTCTTTTGTGTACTAATATTTAAATATAGAAAAAGATAATAAGTAAAATAGTTATTTGTTGTATTTTATTTATGAATAAATTATCTTTTGGGATGTAGTTTATACAAAAATATGAGGTATTTGAATTTCTAAAAACTTTATTACCTTAATAAAAGTAATCCATCAGAAATTTCATCCCATCCAAAATATCTTTCTTCCATTTCTAAATATCAATATAATAAACTAGAATAATACGTTTTATTCATAATAATGGAATTAGTAGGAAGTCAGGTTAACTAAAAGAAAGATGAAGAGCAAATTAACACTCAATACTATATAAATTAATTATTGATTGCATATACATATATATATGTATACGTATTTTATAAATACAAATGTATGATAAAAAAGAAAATTACATTAATAAGGAAGATGTAAATATACATGTATGTATTGTTAGCAAAATAATTATCATCGAAAAAAAATCATTTAATTTTTAATTCAAATTTGTAAGACTTAAAATACACACGTATCTACACATATGTACAATGAAATTATTTAATTATAATTGTATTTCACATATTAATAAAATATAGATATAACAAATTAATTAATTTTTTCGAACTATTTCGAAATATTTTATTTATTACAATATTTATAATACAATTATTATTTACTTTTTATTTTTCTACACTTTCTTTATCAGCCAAAGGATGTTTTGGGAGGGAATTTAATATTGATTGATCTTCTGGGAAAATTGCTATGCTTGGTAGTAAGTAATATGGTACATCATATTCAATCTTTTTTTCTGAGTTAGAAGTGTAATGATGTACTTTACATCTGACTTTAACTTCTTCAATATTATTAATTTTGACAATAACATAAAATTCTTTATTTTCAATGGATAAATCAGGTCCAGATATAGTCTTCTCTGGAAGAGTTATAGCGTATTCAGGTACAATGTATCCTTCATTACGAAAAGCTACTTTTACATGCCATTTTTCTATAGTCCATGGATTGTCCATGGACATTGTTACTGGTAAATAACATTGAGATAATGTGCTTATTGTATTTTCTACAAATTGAGAGCTATATTTAGATGATCTTTTCTTGACATCTACATCTTCAATTATATATTTTTTAAGATTTTCAGGAGTTGCATATACAGCCAATTTTGGTAATATCAGACTTTCATAAGCTTTTTGAGAAGAGACTGATACCTTCTCACCTTTTTCACCAATGTTTTTTACACTCTCTAACAAAACTAAATCAATTTTTTTTTGTTTCCTTTGAGATGAATGCTCTACGAGTTCATAAATGAAATGTTTATGTGTTAACCGTGGTTGCCTCTCATATTTTTTATGAAGTGGTGCTGGAAATTTCCTTTTTAAGATATATGTGTTCTAAAATAGAAAGCAATAAATTGTTCACCTTTAAACGCTTAGTCTTGTATTAATTTTCTGCAAAATAGATAACAAAATATTACCCGGTTTTGTTGCATTAATATATTATTCTGACAAGAAAGAAATGTTGATTTTAAATAATACAAGCACAGTTGCGTATACTTTAACATATTTACTTGTTTGTGAGGTACAACTAAAAAACATGCCATACAAGTTGATATTTAATTTTAAACTACCGTGATGTTTCTGTTAGGTTAGAATAGGCCATCAAAAAATAATGTTAACTGACCACGAATCGGAATTTGAGTAGTAGCAACGCACTATTGTACGTGCACATAACCTATAATTATTGAAGCTAACCAAAGTCTTTAACTTTTGTAAACAACTTTAAATTTATTATTTACAAAAGCTCCTTTGATCTTATTAATGATATGTATCCTTATTTATAAAAACTTGCATAAAAACATAGATATAGGATATTTTTAACAACTTAAAAAATAAAGTTCAATTTCAGTTTTAAAATGGAACAGTTTGTAACCTGATCAAATTTTATATTTAAAAAAGAATAAATAATTTTCAACGATGGATAAATTAAAGTCACCATCGGATAAGGTTTTATATCAAGCTATTATGGAAATGAAAGAGCCAGTAGTATTTCAACATATGTTACAAAATGAAAAAGGTGAATATTGTTGGAAATTATTAGAATGGAATTTATCTGAACTCGCTGAAAAATTCGGCGATATTAAATTACCGTTTCGACTTGGTTATAATGCTAGATCTATGGTAAATTATTATTTTAATTAATCTTTTCTTTTTATTTATGTTTGGACATTTTTGTGACAAGCTTTAAAAACTATTTTACATATTTCAGACTCCACAATGGGAAATAAATTGTTCAATAATTTCAATCACACTATCATACTTTATTCAAAATATGAACCTCCATGAAGATCATGGACAGTGGTATTACTTTGATTATAAGTATATGCAAGAGTGGTTTAAAGATAAACCGGAAATAATAAATTCAGTAAATTGGAAAAGGTTTGATATTGATAAAACTGGCGATGATTCTACTCTTTGGATTGGAAGCAAAGGAGCTCATACAAATTGCCATCAGGATTCTTATGGTTGTAATTTAGTTGCTCAAATTCATGGAAGGTCAGTTATATGTATGAAAATAAAAACAAAAATTTTAACATAAAAGTGAGACTGTTTGTGTTCATATTATTTTTTTAGAAAACAATGGTTATTGTTTCCTCCAAGTTCAAGTAATTTTCTCCAGCCAACAAGAATTCCTTATGAAGAATCTACAATATATAGTAAATACAACTTTTTCTGTCCTACTAAAGAAGATGAAATTAATATATTAAAGATACAAGATACAGCAAGATTAGTAACATTAGAACCAGGAGATGTATTATTTGTTCCTCCTGGTTGGTGGCACTATGTTGAGTCACTGGAATTAACTGTTAGTGTCAATATATGGCTACCCATAATAACAGATAATATATCAAGAATGAAAGAAGCTATTGTTAAATTAATAGTGACCAGAATTGGGAAAGATGTTAATAATGTACCTAATGACACTGATTGTATAGATTTGGTAATGTATAATGAATGTTACATATCTGTAGTTTATATTGATATTAATTATAAATATTTAAGATTAAAATCAAATTATTTAACAGCTCAACATTGCTATTGGGGAATGTAAAACTATGACAAATGTAGAATCACCTTCTGGAAAGATAAAACGTAATATATGGACTGCTAAGGATTTAGTAACAGAATATCCAATTTACGTAAAGTTGCTTCATGAACTTAGTCATACAGAACTAAAAGAATTTCTGAGAATGAAGAGGGAGAGATTTCCTGAAGTCTATATTGAATCGGTGAAAGAAGATTCTAAACCTCATATTGATATCCAAAATACTTATGCTTCTCAAGATTTGACTGAAAAAGTTGTTAATGCACTTTGTCATCCTGATATTGTTAATAAAGTTTCAGAATTACTTTTATCATAATATGTTGTATAATTTATAGTATATATTTTAATAAATTATTTGATATATTTAAGTAAATTATTTGTTAGTATTTAATTTACTATTAATATTGAATATATAAATGAATATATTGTATATTATCGAATACATTTTATATTTAACAGATACTCATTCGGTATTGGATTTGACTTTGTTGTTTTCGATAGAGGTTAAAGTTGTCACGTTGAATAGCTTTACATTTTCCGGGTACATATTATGTTTATAAAATAACGACCAGTGATATTCCTAATGTAATTAACAATGGGATTGTTAACAGTGCTTAAGAAACTGAAGCAAAAGGAGAAAGAAATGCGTATTTTAATGCTGTACGTATTTTTGCTTTTTTATGTTTCAATATTTTTAGGTTATGGTATTATGTACGTTGATATTATCCACTTTTTAAACAAGATTATGCAACTATGTTAAATACTTTATTATATATTTCTGTTTCTTTCTTTTTATACTTTAATAATTGTAGTTTTTCATATATATTTTAAATCTTTGTTTTTGTACACTTTCTTTGTACACCTTCTTTCTTTATATATTTACAGAGGTTTAGATAATGCTGGTAAAACAACAGTTTTAAAGAGACTTAATGGAGAACCAATTGATACAATATCACCAACTCTTGGTTTTAATATTAAAACTTTGGAACATCGTGGATACAAACTAAATATATGGGATGTGGGTGGACAAAAGTCATTAAGGTCTTATTGGAGAAATTATTTTGAGTCCACAGATGGTCTTGTGTGGGTAATTGACAGTGCAGATAGAAGAAGATTGGAGGATTGTAAGACAGAATTATATAAACTTTTACAAGAGGAGAGATTAGAAGGTGCGAGTTTATTAATATTTGCGAATAAACAAGATTTGCCTGGAGCACTGTCTGCAGTTGATATTGCAGAAATTTTGGAATTACCTAATATTAAAACCCATCATTGGCAAATATACAAATGTTCAGCAGTTACAGCAGAAAATCTTGTGGAAGGAATAAATTGGATTGTCGATGATATTTCTGCTAGAATATTTTACATAGATTGATATTAAGAAATGCATCAAATTTTAAAATCTATATCGCTACTATTACAATTCTTTGTAATTTTTTGTATTATAACATTTATTTCCTATTCATTAAAAAGCATAAATGTAATATAATTATATTTTATTTAAATTAATAAAGTTAAAGTATTGTAATAAACTGTAATATTCATTTTTATAGTCTATATTTGTTCTTAGTTTTTGTTTTTTCTTCTTTTTTCATATTTGCGCCTCTGATTTTTCTTTTTTTAGTAGGTTTTTCCAGTGGAAGTTTTGTATTCGGAAAATGTTTCATGTAAACAGATTTTAATAATCCTTGATCGACGGTATGCCTTACACCGGCAAATGCATGCATTAGTTCATTTACCAAAGATTGAGATAACTTCAGTTGGAATTCTTCTACCAGTTCTACAAATTTTCCTGTAACATTAATTTTATTTCAATAGCAGCAACTACTGTATCATTTTTACTTTTTTATACCTCTTGAGATGGGATCATCAGAAAGTGATAACACAAAGTGACCAAAATTCCTGCGATGTCGTTTCTTCTTTGGTTTCATGGCCTCATAGTTTGCTCTTCTCAAAAATATTGCTTGTACATCTGGACCATCGACTTTGTAATTACTAAGTATCCCTCCTAACTTAATATCGAGCCATGGTCTATTATTTCGAATTGTTTGAAGCTCTGGTAATATGTTTTTGTTCGCCCAAATATTCGTAAGATCCAGAATACGTAGTGAACTATCAGGCGATTTTTCGGAGGTAACTGCTTTAACGAGATTAAATACACCTTCAGCTTTTATAGGGTTGTTACCTAAGTATAATTCCTCGAGTTCTTTATTCCTCGATAATCCTTTCGCTATGATCTCTATATCTTCATCGTAAAATCGATTTCCTGAATGTAGTTGAAATATAATATTGATATTAGACATTAAATTGGTTTCTGAATATCGAGATTCACTGTTCTGATCTAGTAAAGGATTAAGAAATTTCTATATTAGAAGAAAAGTCTTTATGATTTCTATATTACCATTCAGATGCAACTTTTTCAACGGCGAAGAACGCATTAATAATCGACGAAGATATGGAACACATTCTTTCCCTAAAGCGTTCCAAGATAAATCAAGATCGATTAAAATTTCATTGTTATCGAATCCTTTGATCAGTTTCTTCCAAGTTTCCACGGTGTACAAAGAATTCCATGACAATTCTAAATGCTGTATGGTCTGCGAACAGGAGAGCAATCTTTGCAAAGCCTCCGAGCAAGATTCATCGAAATTATTGTCATTAATTAAAAGAGTTTCGATGGTTTCGTTATCGCACATTGCCTGTGTAATATAGTCCAAACCTTCTTTACGAATATTACAATCCGAGAGATCTAATGTCTTTAGTGTCACATTCTCCGAAATTCCATCGTGAAATTTCGCGGCACCTTTTGGACCAATTTTGCATCCTGATAGTATCAACGTGTGTATCATGTTGTTTTTCAGTAGCAATTCATTCAAATGATAACAGGCATCCTCTGATAACCAATTACCCTACAAAACAATTATTTCGGGAAAAAATATTAACATTCTTATTCCTTTTTTCCAACTTTAATCAATTTTCGTTAAAAACAATTGTCGATCGAAATAATTCTAATAATTAAGAAATTGCTTTTAATCATATTAACGTTATTAACTGATATTTGTTAATCTATATCAAAGGTTATGGATATTTATCTTACTGTAAGATTGATTGTATGAACGAAAGGATTTTTCATCAAGGCTTCGCAAAGAGGTCGAACGGCGCGGCAATCGATTCCGTAATATTGCAAATTGATTTTCTCAGATAGCAACATATCTTCCAAGGCCTGTATAGGTCTGATGCGAGATGCCTTTACCAAATCGAAAAATTTCAGCACGCCATCATCTGGATAAGACTCGATTTTACGTTCGTGAATGGTCCAGAACTCGGGTACCAAGCCAGGATCATCAGGAATCGGAAACACCGTGTACAGATTTTGCAATTTCAGTTGGGAATCGCTGATATCTATATCTTTGAGGCAAGGATGGATTGAACTTTCTGCGGACGATTCGGCAGAAATGATGGATTCCCCGTTTTCCGGAGTGATTAGAGTTTCTTCTGACAGACCTCTCTCCCTTTTTATCTACATATTCAACGCCAATACTCCTTATATTTTTTTTGTGTATGAGAATGAGAATCTTTTTATCGAGTTACAATTACCAAAATGGAATTACACCAACCATTTCTCGTAGCTTCTCTTTTTCCAGTTGGATCTCGGCTGCTTTCTTTTCGATCGTGGACTCCTGAAATTGTGTCAGCAAGTCTACAGAAATATCACCCTCTTCTAGTTCTTTCTCATCCTCTTCTTCTACCTCCTCCATTTTTTCTTTCTCTTCATCGTCCAGAAATTCCCATTCGCTCTCGTAATAGTTCAAATAATAATTCGATATTCCGGTAACATTTTCGAAATTTATATTTTCCTGAAACGTAAGTTTCTCTTGGCAAATGAAATTCGAAGGTGGTAAGAAACATGCAGAATTACTGGAAACACTTCGAGAGGTTCCATTTCCATTGTCTTGTTTCAGTTGAACCTTTTAATTTGACTTCTTTTTGCTTTATTTTACTGATAGATTGATAAGGGACTAACTTCATATTTTGATAACGTGAAGTTATCATGCGCAGACAATAAAATCGAATCCCTTCATTAAACAGATTACTTATTACGCAAAAGAATAATTATCAGTACTAACTAGTAATTCATGGCCTGTAAAATTTCGAAATAAACTAATATTAGTTCAACTGTGCAAGAGGATGCAAATCAGATAAAATGATTCATCACAATTTTATTTATTTATCTATGTTTTATCTATATTATATTTATTCATATTTTATTTATTTATTTATTTATCTCATCCGTGATGACGTTCATTCTCCTTGATCAGGTGAGATTTCTCGCGTCAGGTGTCAGATATTCGCTCGCGGAGTGTTTACGTTAACTGTCTTGAACCGTAAATGGCATTCATAGCTGTTAAAACGCGTCATATTTCTCCCGATGGTATTACAGAGCTGATCTGTAACCTTGGTTTTTGCGCTTTCTCAAGGTATCCCATTTACACAGTGACGGCGCTCTTGGACTTGGTGGTTCACACGAGCCTTATTCGACTAAGCAACCGGGCTGACTCATTTACTGGGTATTCGTCAAGTGGTTCTTCTGGGCCATTGTATTGTAATTTTGGCAGATCGTTCATTCAGCAGTCACGCGGTTGTATACGCGGCTCGTGTACCGTGGTCAAGATCGCCACGATGGTCACCGATCCTCGTCTCGGCGTCTCACGAAATTGCCTACACGAGGCCCTTTGTTAATCTCAGACGCGCTTTCGATGATAATGAACACTGTATTATCCTCAATGAAACGATCTATTGAAATCCGTGGCCGGTTTGCCAGTAACGAGATCCGGATCCGACGACCACGTTTGTTCTCCGGCGATTAGTTTAGAGTAAGTGCCCAGGATGGCTCAAAAAATGATGCCTGACACGTGGAATATTTTATTTGTAGAAACGAGGACATAGAAATGAGACGAGAAGTTTAATATACTGTTTGATGAAACCTTGTATCGTCTTGTCTGTACTGCATAATACTATTAAAACAAGCGTCTCCAGGTTGGACCTTTGCTTTTCATATAGTAATTTTACAAGTAAGCAGACTGAACGTGTTGATTAATAAAAAGTGTAAACCAACAAGTAAAGTACAGAAAGAAAATATACCGACGAAAGAAAATATAGATAAAAATAGCAAGGAAAGTTGTAAGGATTCCAAACTTTCTCTTTCAATTTTGTCCTCGTAGTTCCTGAGTCTATGTTACGATTATAACATTCTCGATCAAATTTACTACTTTATGGTTCGTACGAAACCTTTATCTATGCTTAAGAACCATCTAACCATATAATGTATGTCCCATCCAATTAGAAATAAATTCGATCGAACAGAAGAAAAAAACATCGAGTCTCTCCCTATTCGTCACGATTATACAAAGCGTAAAGTACACGAAGAAAGTCTTTTCCACGCTTTCAAGGAAACTTTTTTCTCTTCGTTCTTTAATGCGATCAAATGAGTCGAAACCAAACACGTTGTTCTGTCCCGTTCTGCCTCTCGTCTTGTTAGCTTGTGGCGGTTGCTCCCGGAAGGCACGTCTACCTACGATTCTGCGTTCCCGGTGATTTGAATGCAACTTGCGCGGACATCGACTCTCACCACGTGAGAGAATTCGTTCGGCCAGTTGTGTTCGGGTATATACAATAAACCAGTGAAAACCAGGCGGTGTTGTAAGGGTTGTACTTTTTATTGAAACTTGTTCATCATCATCATCATCATCATCATCACCACCATCATCATTGTTGTTTGTCATAGTCGTAGTCATCGTCATCGTCGTTGTCGCTACCTTAGACGAAAAAAAAAAAAAAGAAATGATTGCGGGACCGGAAGGAGCTTAACTTTATTTACACGCACTCATTCACGCTTCCTTCGCGCTTATCTGACACGGGACTGATCACAACGCGTGGATTATCCATTAGCTATCTAGATTAGGGACCAAGGACATTAGTTCTGTTAATTGGAAACAGAGAGAAGAAAATCTACGAGATCGTTTTTCCGACCGATCGTACTATAAGCAGAATTTCGATTTGGGGGAACTATTGTCCGTGATCTCTCAACAATTAATACAAGGCAATAAAATAAAAAATAATATAATATAATATAATATAATATAATATAATATAATATAATATAATATAATATATATATATATATTTATATATATATATTTTTTCATCGCTTTTATATATTTTGTATAATAATATAGCTTTCTTTATAAAATAAACTATCTGTTATAAAAATTTCTCCCGCTACAGCTTACGTACGCCTAATACGAATTTATGCGATCTCTTCGTCGATAAAAGTCTAGTAATACACGCGTTTCGCGCGCCCGTTGTTGATCGTTCGTCGTCATACGCTTGGAACGATACTAAGAGAGAGAGAGAAAAACAAAATAAAATTGCACATCTAACAGGGGAAGATAGGAGGGCATAGGTAAGGGAGATCCAAAAGAGGGACAAGAAAGTATCTGGATCTATGTACGTGGGTCTATTTACATCATACATCGCTCGGATCATGCGATCGTAGCTGTGCTATGTCGCTTCTCGTCGATCGATCGATCGCTTTCGTCGATCGCTTTTATCAATCGCAAAAGTTCTCCGCGCACCCTCCATACAGAAAAAAATACATCGTTTTATTAATTCGCTTAATTGTACTTTCATGAATATTATTGATTAAATAATCAATTTTCATTTAATTAAAGCAATACCGTGTCGAAAATTTAGATGAAATTCTAAGAAGACCAATATTAGGATTGAAAGCAAAATTGACGGCAGAAGTAAATTTGAATTAATTAATTGATAAATTTAATTAACAAGCGAGCTTGAATCGTGATTCGAAACACCGATTGACTTGTAATTTTTCCAAGAGGGTGTCACGGAAGTGGTTAAATCTTACGCACGATATTCTCTCTCGCACTCTTTCTCTCGTTCGCTCTATGAGTATCACAATAATATCGTCCGATGGAACGTCCGAAGCCTGCGTTGACGCAGATTAATTCGCCTACGTGCTATAGCTCTACGAAACCTACGGTGGCTGCTCGCCGTCACTTGGCTATGTTCTTGACTTCGGATCGCTTGTGAATGCCTACGATTGTAACGCGGATACACGTCGATAGTTACACCTTAAGGCTGGCCATTGGGACGACGGCGTTCAGAGGTGATATAGGCTTAGCAAAATTAATAAGTACGGGCTATGTACATATGTACAACGATAAAACAACTCGGCGTTGCTAATATATAATTTTAGACTGTCGATTATTGTCGTGGAATAGCGAGGGGTCCATTACAGGAAGATAGAGAACGATGCTTCTTACGCAAAAAATTTTTAAAGTTCCGTTAAAAAATCATCTCTTATCTATGATTAGCAGAATCTTATTAAAAAGGAAATACAATCTCTTTCTCTAGCCTCCTACGTCGTTTTGTATTTCCCAGGAAGAAAAAATAATCTATAACGTAAGATGTTTCTCGAAATCCTGATTTTAAAATACAATACACAATTTTTCACAACTTCATTTCCTAAAAGTGATTAATGATTCATGCTTTTAATAAGAGGCAATAGTCATGCGATTCATCCTTAAGTCTGTTTGTTAAAATTACCCTCATTACAGTTCGATAATCATTTTTCACTTCATTTCTTCATACAACGTCCTTTACAACCGCTTTTTTCATCTTTGTTTCTGTCATCTAAAGATAGATGATTTTCCTTAGAAGTGGATATCTTCGAACATTTGCGACTCTATCATATTACACGTGAACCGTGAGTACTTGATGGGGTGCTGAAGTCTGGCTGGTGCCCGGTTGCTGATGAGAGGAATACGTCGGCTCTTGTAGTCTGGGTTTGCTGTATGGTTTATGGGGTCCTTCCTCGTACGTGAAACTGGCAGTATTATTTCTAGCTTCTGCGCTGGGAGGTTTATAAAGCGGTGGCAAGCGATGTCTACTGTCCTCAGAGACCATCTCCAAGCTTTCCTCTGTCGTACCCAAAGCACCCAGCGAAGTTCCAGACAGAGGTCTCACCACAGAGACTCTTGGTTCTCCTTGGTCCTGGTCTTTCAAAGGATTTGCGTATCTTCTCAAGTTTTCTTCGTTCTGAAGATTGTTCGACTTCTCATCCAAATCGCTACGATGTCGATGCAACGAAGTCTCGCTGCTAGTTGTTGCAGTTAAACTCGATCTCTGTCTAACCATTCTAAGATACCACAATCCACCAAATAGTGCCAGGACCAGAACAGTCGCCAGGGCTCCGCCAAGAACGGCCACGTAGCTTCCGGCGCTGCTGGAGTTCGCGGAACTCGGTTCACTGAGCAAGGCCGTCTCCACTTTGACCTCCAGGACAGAGGCCAGAGCGAGAGGTCTGCCCAGAGGTCTGCTGAGAGCTTCGCCTAGATCTCTAGCCGCATCTGAGGCTGCCTCAGAAAAGATAGTCACTTCTACTGTATCGTTATCTCCAGGTTTAAGATCACACAAAAGAACAATGGATTGTGGCCTTCTTGGGTCGGCCAGGAGCTTCCTCAGCCGTCTACAGAGGATCTCAACGGACGTGCCAGCAGCGAGAGTATCTCTTCTGAGCAAAATAGTGAGTCTAGAGCAGGTTGGACCTGGCGTAGCCTGTCCAGGCCAACAGGAAGGCGGCGCGGGCAGAGCAGGTGGTCCTACACGTCTTCCGGTTTCCACGGGACGACATTCACCCCAGGCTGGACACGACGGAGCCAGACAACTCTCGCTTGGACTAGGTACACAGACCTCGTGAGCTAGACACGATGTACCATTCAGACAGTTCCCTGGACCACACCAGATATTGCTGCACTGATTCTTCCCGTTTCTACACTCGCAGACGTTGCAATCGTCGTCCCAATTGGCTACGGGACACCCTAGACCGCCCGCGGTACGGATTTCGCAGCGAACTCCTGTCCTTCCTGGCGAACAGATGCAGGAATAGCTCGCTATACCGTCTACGCACGTCGATCCGCCCGTGCAGGGATCACTAGCGCATTCGTTCACGTTTATTCGACAGTCCGGACCGGTGAAACCTGGCGCGCATTCGCACCTAAACCAGTTGATTCCATCTACGCATTTGCCACCGTTTAAGCATGGCAAAGGTTGGCAGTCGTCCACGTCTCGACGACAATTTGGCCCTTCGAAACCTTCGCGACAGACGCATCTGTAGTTGCCATCGGCGGTGTTCACGCAGGTCGCTCCATTCTCGCAGGGATTACTTGCGCACGCAGGTGATGCTATGTGACAGGCAGCACCTTCCCATCCTGGAGGACAATGACAAGTGAATCCGTCGCCGCGATCTTGACAGGTTCCACCGTGGCGGCAAGTACCTGGTTCGCAGTGGCCGGCACGAAGGGTGCATGTTTTCCCTTTCCAACCACCCCTGCAGATGCAGGTGAAGTCTGCGACTCCGTCCACGCAAGTGCCATTGTTGCGACAGGGAGCTGTCGTGCACTCGTCCACGTCTGGAAGACAATCGTGTTGGATTTTAGTTGGTAAATCGCTTATTTCTTTAATATTTTTTAATAAATCTATCATTTTGAGTAACACAAATATGAGGTCGAATATTTGGAAAATTCATAGAATCGTACAGCAATTTCGAAGAAAGATCGACAATTAATGGATCGACACGAATATTAATAATTGTAATCATTAAACTATGAATGCCTATATAAATTTACATTTTTATAGACTGATAACGAAATGGAACTTGAATGATCGTAAACATTATACGCATATCTGTATGTTATGTATAGTTTTTAATTTGTATATATATATAATTCATTTTTGATATTTTATACACTGAACTCTTATCATTTCTCGATCATTTTTTCATATTTACATTTGTACTTTATTATAGTATAAAGACATTGTAACTTCGAACGAAGCCAAAAGAATTGAACGTGATCACTCACCTTGGTCACACAGATCTCCAGTCCATCCCTCCCTACAGATGCACTGGAACGAGTTAACCAGATCGACGCATGTTCCACCATTCAAGCAAGGACTTCCTCTGCAGTCGTTGATATTCTCGTGGCAATGCATCCCGGTGTAACCAGCATCGCAAATACACCTTCCGCCAGTGCATTTGCCTCTGCCTCCACAAGGAGTACCTTCGCTACCACAGCCAGATTCTTCATCCATGACGCCAAATTGTGGATTGTGAGCCGCTGGCTCGGAGCAGTTCTTCCCCTGCCATTGTTCAGGACAGTGACAGTAGTAATCCGTTTGCGTGTTGAAACAGGGTGCGGAATTTCTGCATGGATTCGGACTGCAGTGATCTCTGTCGATCTCGCATTGGAATCCGGTGAAACCGACTGGGCAAACGCATTCGTAAGAGTTCACCAGGTCTCTACATTCTCCGCCGTTTTGACAGGGTTTTGAGGCACACTCGTCGATGTCCACGTCGCAATCCTTGCCCGAATATCCTGCGGTGCAGCTGCAATGGTAGTCGTCGACTAGGTCGATGCACAGTGCCCCATGTTGACATTGGCCGATGCAATCGTTGATGTTCTTCGTGCAGTTCTTCCCTGTGAAACCACTCCTGCAGCGACATCTGAGATCAGACCAATAGGATTGAGTTAATGATCGAGAAAAATTAGTAATAAATTATAAATGTTAGTATTTTTCTTTTAAAGTTTACTGTTGGAGAGAAGAATTATTTATGTGAATATTTGCGGAGGATTACACTATTGTGTTGGCTTGCACAGTTGTGCTAATATTATTAGTGAAATTTTGCAAGTTAAATACATTCTGTAGCGTAACAGCAACAGGTTTAGCAATAAGACAAATGAAATTTTACGATAAATTTTACAATTCATAGGGTTCCCTCAGGCGAACAATAATATTGCCCACGTTTCGAACTTCTCAAGGAAAATGTAGTTTGTCAATAAATATGAACAATACATATTGATTCTTTTAGTTGAGAAGTTTGAAATATTAAGAGCAACTATAAATTGTTTGATTAATCTATCCGACGTAAAATTGTGAAAGTTCGGAAGAAATGAAATTACTTTAACTCTTGAGCACAAAATGTGAAAACTTCGACATTATCCTAATATTAGATCAGGTATTTAATTCATGCGTTATTAAGTTTGTAACAATTCTAAAGTTATCTGTACTAGAAGCAGAACTTGCGTCAACGTTCCAAGTTCTATATAAGAATGAAACAAAGTACAATAAAAATCGTACTCACTTGTAGTCACCAGCAAGGTTCACGCAAGTCAGCGAATTTTTGCACGGAGATTCCTTCAGAGCACATTCGTCCACGTCGAACTGACAAAGGATACCTTGCCAGGCTGTTGGACAGTTGCACACGAATTCGTTCTTTCCATCGACGCAAGTGCCTCCATTTTGGCAAGGTTGAGACGCACATTCGTCGATATCAGTGCCACAGTAAGGCCCGGAGAATCCAGGAGCACATTCACAGTGAGCACTCTCCCCGAGTTCTCTGCAGGTCGCTCCATTGGCACAAGGATTGGAGGCGCAGGGATTGTCGACTTTTTCGCAGGTTGGTCCTGAGAATCCTTCGGGACAGGTGCACTTGTATTGATCCGGCGCCGTATTTTCACACGTCCCACCGTTTTGACAGGGCTCGTGCGTGCCGCAATAATTGAGATCCTGGTCGCAGAGGATACCACCCCAGTTCGTGTCGCAGATACACTGCCAGCTGGAACCGTTGCAGTATCCGTGCTTGCAACCTGGATACGGGGTACACTGGTCGCAGAGTTCACCGCGCCATCCGTGTCGGCACTTGCACTCGCCGCTCACGTTGCAGTGACCGTGCACGGGGTGGCAACCCTCCTTGCAAACGGCTGAAAAATAGTTTGAGCGATGGTTAGTTCGATATATTATTTAGTTTCCTTTTTATTACTATCAGAGTACGAATGTTTATGAAAATTGGTATTTTTGTGAATATGACTAATGGAAAACTAGAATGGAAATCTAGATAAATATTTGTCTCCCCTCTATATTATATTATATTATAACGAGTGGTTTATTTTGGACATGCATCTTTCCATCCTTGCATTTTTTATAGACGCATAAAAATTCACAGATTTAATTATCATAACAGGTGGTGTACATGGTGGTTTCTGTAGCTTAGTCGCCTCTAGTGTGTAGATACCGTCGGAGATCAAAAGTGGTCTCACTAAATATCGTAGCCTGCTGATACAGCGAATAGTTGACTGTTCAAATATTTTGACCATCTTTGTGCAATATATATCTCATAGTTTCTATATACATTTTCAGATTCGTTTCAATTCTTGTCAATATAATCACGATGTGTTTCATTATTCCTAAGAAGATTTCGCAATGTTTCACATATCACACATAATGGCACCATAACTATATCAACTCTAATCTACCTCCACTTGTGTGCTGTTTAAAAATCCAACATTCCAGCTTCCCCAATTCCTTTATCAAGCTACTTACAATGAAAAACCGTGTACCTCCTTATTACAATTCATGAACATAGTATCGCGAAGATATTTTATTTTCATCTATCCGTTTCCCCGGTTCTCTCGAGCGTCACATACCGGGATTTCAATAACGTAGAAAAAGAAGAGCCACCGGCAGCCATAATTCAAGGGACTTTCCAAAGGAATAATCTCGTCGTGACGAACAATAACCGGCGCTCTATAACGCGGTACAAAAGGTGTCCGTGAATGAAAGTTAAAACACAAACGATTAATCCGCCCACGGTCACGAAGGCATAAGTGTCGGATTATTTTCCGCGGTCGCGTTCATCCGCCGGATTATACGATCACCGACGTTTCATATATCTCCTCTGGGAAGCATCGGCGTGTCCTTCCATCTGATGAAAAGATGGAAGGAGAGAAAAGAGACGAAAGAGTGGAGGAAGAGGACGGATGGCGGGATATAACAGGTACGAGTTCTCCTTCTTACAGGTGGTAAGAATGACGAAATCCAATTTCGTCTACGGTCGAACAGACGTACACCGTATCCGTGGAAACGACAGTTCCGTCGTTCGGACGCTGACGGTGAAACGGAGACGGGAGAAAATGAAACGTGACAGAGATCCGTGGCCGGAGCCGGAGCAACTCAATTAGCCGGGGGGACAGAAAGACGGATGAGAAGTGACAGAGAGAAGGATTATCCTTCTGACCATGAAACGAAAACTCACGCCGTGGCGACACACGCGTGTGCACACACGTATCCGCACGACTTTTAGCCGACTCTTGCTGACTCTTTACCGTTAACCGTGGCCCCTCGAACCGGAGGAGGAATCGCATATTACACCGACTCTCCACTACGCTATATATATTCTACGAAGAAATAGCTGAGTGATAATCGCTTCGATGTCATTTCGATGAATTTGATTCGGCTTCACCAACGATTTTCGAACGGGATGACGAACAGCTATAGAGTAGGCAGATACCATTTAATATATGGAATCCTATATAAATAGTAATTCCAATCACCATTACTATTAATAGAGATTACTACTAGAGATAATTATTTTATTCGAAGAATTGATAGAGCTGTGAGAGTAGATATCTCAAATTAATTATCATCTATAATAACATACATTGACGATGATATTTCAAAGTTTATTTATTTTTCACGCAACAACTGCTACTTAAACGATTCGTATGCGAAACCCTCTGTCAACCGGTGTCTGCTTAAATCTAGGACATCTTACGCTTACACGCGGCTAACAGCTATTTTTCAACCTTAACCACAGGGTACACCAATCACGACGTGCAGCTGCATATTTTAACCTGTTCAAGATAGGTATATGTGTGCATACATTCGCACGTACGGGAGAATGTATATAAACGAGGGACTCACACTGGCTCGCAGAATCTTTAATGATTAATGGCCGAGCTTTCTCGTTCTCGCGCGGACAACGAACGTTTACGTATATTTATGCGACTGCAGCGTGACGTTCGTGGCCCGTCGGATCCACGTAATGATCCATCCGGCCGTTTTCTTGCATCCACTGAGCGCCAATCGATTCCGTGCTATCCGGCTTCCAATTGTTGCGTGGAAGATGGGAACGCGAAGATTTCCCTCGCGGGCAACTCGCGCCTGGTCAATTACGGCGCAGAGATCAAGGGAAGAAGCGAGTGTGCTCGATCTACGGTGGTTAGATGAACTCACCGTGGAGCCCTCTTTTTCTTCATCAGCGACGCAACAGGTGCGCGAGGGTTGAAAGAGAAAGAGGATCGCGCTCTCGTGACCGACGATTTGCGCTTCGTTTAGGCAAGTCGATTACTGGGGATATGCCTGGGAGTTCGATCGACTGCAACACGGTATGGTGCGCTAATTGCGCTAGTCTGGCCGTGAAATCGAGCAAATCGAGTAAATCTACCGTGATGAATGCGCTACGGCTTCGTCTGGTTTGTCTCAGATCGAATGTTTTTCGTGGATCAGTTTTGTGGAAGAATACATGGCTGGTAAAGGTAATTTTGATTAGCGGAAGTTTTCTAACGATTGTGACGATTCTTCATACTTCAATTAATAGTAATAGTTTAGTAGAGATTCTACATGTATGTAAATCCCTAAATTTTTTGTTTAGAGATTTAGACGATATTTGATCATTACAAGTAGTGTAAAGATTTAGTCCTATGAATTTAAATGAGTTTTTTTTTATAAGAAGGAAGTTGTATAATTTGTATAAATGACGAAAAAACAGTGGTAAAACATGTTCACTAGCAGTCACAGAATGCGTCAGAATGGATCAGTGTCACATATCGCACCTTAACTTCAAAACTGACACGATCCAAAGGTATTAGTTTTTCAACAACTGCAAACATATTTATCATTCTCAATTTATACAGAACTTTCTTGTAGCGAGTTTTCATTTTCAATCGATATAGATTTTTCTGGTGTTTTTTGAATTTTGTTTCTTTTTTGTCGTATCAAGTTGTGACGATTTCGTGACAATTAAACTAAATAAAATCTAACAAAGATGCTTGTGTACAATATATCGTACAGAAAGTAACAAACTACACGTGCTTTACTGTTGCAACAACGCGTATCATATTGCGTAAAAGGCTTAAAATTTGCGCACGGTCTGTAATGGTCGGATTTCTTGGATAAAGAGCGGCAGAAAACGTGTTAATTGAACGCAAGTCGTGAAATTTTGACGAATTTGGCAAGTTGGTCGTGCGAAAAGCAATTAACAGAGCTTTCACTGTGGCTATTTCGTCGAAGTAAACCGTTTCGAATGTAGGATCCTCAACATTAACAACGCTTCGCGTACAGTACCGTTCTCTCGTTGTTCAGGCTCTATAAATCTACCCGGGAACGTCTACAGTTACACGTCTGTGGAATTTTTTGCTAATCCGCCGGCAGTAGGCGAATTAACCCGCGCAATTCATCTTCGTACACCGTGGTTTCTTTATTTTCGTATTCCCCCGATCTGGTGAACGGAACAGATGCGCGAAGAATCGGATTACAGGTGAAGGTTCACGACTTTCACGCGCAACCGCTTCAACCGTTTTACCTTTGCCACCAACGACCGATAATCTCTCCATAAAACGACCAACATTTAGCTTATCTTGCGCTATTAGCCACGATACTGTACAATTCATCATCCGCCAAATAACACAAAGACTGTGCATAAAAGCGCACTCTCATATGTACATCTCACCCACCAGCTACTTTTACTATAAATTTACATATCGGTTAATTTTCCTATAAATTAAACTTTCTATGCGAAACATCCTCTGTTTCAACTAAACTTTCCAATTCCTAACGAGGAAGTAGATGACGTAATAAATAATATCGATATTCTTCGACTTGATTAAACTTTGTGTCTCAAAGCAATGAACGAAGTCAAAAGTTCGTGATTAACGCAGCATTTAATTTCACGGCGATTCTGCGTTATATTAAACGCGGTCTTCCTTCCAACGCTTTCTTCTAACGCTTCTGATCCTCGTAAAAGAGCAGTATGGAAGGATTTTACGATCGTGGTGAAAAGGGGTCAAATGCAAACGAACGTTCGCGCTACGAGCCTAGAAATACGCTGTACTCTCGACAAGGAACGGTGTGTTGCATGATGCGGTCGGTGCATAGAGCTCGTGTGAAGACGATGCACGAGTGAAATTCTCGTATTGACCTTTCACAGCGCGACAAAAATGCCGGAGCCAGTTCTCTACCTCTCCATCTCTCTCTTTCCTCTCATCTCTCGTAAACGACCGACCGGCTCGTCGTCTCACGAGTACACGATTTCCACCGATAGTCCCTAATTGGGATCGTTTGTCCTTTCCTTTTTCCCTTGCGTTCGACGAAAGTGGAACGTGTCTAATTGTGATACCGATAATATGATCCTCCTGCATCGTTAAACCGTCGCCGCAATAATTCCGTGTCAAGGGGATGCGACCCGGTTCGTTCCACCGCAGAGATAACGGAATTTCTCTTTTTATAGACTGCTATTATTTTTGATAGACTCGATATAGATTACTGTTATTTTTATTACATATCTATCGTGAACTTGTTTACGAATTTAGCAATTTGCTTCATGAAATATTTGTGTTTCTTTATAGATTATTTTTCATTTTCATAAATTCGCTGTAGATTATTATTATTTTTACGTGGATTATTGCGTGGAATTATTTAAATGAATTTCACGATCAGTACTTAAAATATTTATGTTTCTTATGGAATCGGAGTCTAGGTGACCCTTTTGATCTTCTTTCTTAGCGATTTTAATGAACGTTTTCTGTTTTTAGAAGCATGTAGCTACAGAAGTACGTATATAAGTTAAACTAGTTGGAAAAATTGTATCACAGCTGTAAAAAAATGTGTATGATTGCGTGAGTGGTTTGCCTCGCACTGTAAGGTTTTAAGGAGGCCGAGAAGATCGAAGTGTCTCTTCATAAATTATTGTAATTAAATTTTTTATAGATTCGAGTTCTATCGCTTTCGATACGTCGTAAAATTCTGTCTCCTCGCAAAGCCCAGCATATGCGTTCTTATATCAATTCTTATGTTAACTTGGAAATTTCTGTCATGGCTATGGAAAGTCGTGTTTAATCACGTGAATCTTTTACTGTGCACTTTGAAGTTAACGAAGTCGAATGACCATAATCTCATCGATAAAAGGAGCATTAAAACAGACGTTAAGCAAACGAGAAGATCTTAAAGTTCACAGTGTCAAGGGAAACCGGCTGCGTCTTCGAGGCAGCCACTGTTTTCTGTTAAAGTTGAACGAGCAATTTAAGAGATTCTTTGAATTTGACGAGCATCTTGTCACAGTTCCTATTGCCCTCGAGCACCGCAAGCCCGAACAGTTCGGTTTCACACGATATCACAGCGGTTGCTAATTACTATACCGCAGAAAAGCCTAATAGTGCTTCGTCCTACTTTCTCTAGCTCGTTTTCAACTGTTCCAGCACATTTAAGCCTTTCAAAAAATCCTACGAGCCTTTTGTTATCTATGTTGGATAGATAATCGGTCTTAATGGATATATAATTAACGAACGATTATACTTGGCATTTGCATATGAAACGAAAGATAAAAAATGGAAGATATATGACGATTCTTGAACGACGCTTAGATAAACATCGTTAATGATATATTCATGCAAAAAGGAATAAATAGACTTATTAAAATTCTTTATCGAAGGACAATCGGAAATTAAAAAAAGCTTTTATAAATAGTTACTATTAGAGTTACTCTCATTTTTTACATTCTGAATATATAAAAATACTATTTTCCTGCGATCTAATTCTCTATGATTGGAATTTTTTTCACTATTATGAAGATCACAGCTGTTCGCTGTTTCACACGTTTTTCTAAGAACTTAAAACTCGCAATATTGTCGTAAACAGATCGATTCGTATTAGAACAATTATACAATAACAAAATATAGAAATAATATGGAGATATACAAAAGACTTAAAATAACGCGAGCAAAGTAAAATGAAACAAAATATAAGTTAAAAAATATAATCTCTAATTATAAATCATATATTTTTACAAAGGATTAAATAGTTTATACGTTTTTAACTTTACTAATATGAAACACGTATTTCCAATTATTAAGCGACACACAAGAAATTAATTTCTAACCATAAATCATTTATTCTTACAGAGAACGAATAAAGATTAAACAGTCTGAACGTTCTTAACTTTACGAATATGAAACACACTTTTCTAAGTATCAAGTGACACACAAAGTTCAATTTTTATCATTTCGTTTTCCTATGATACGAAATATGAATCCCTTTCAGTGACCATTAGGGGACCATACCTTCTCGAACAATGCTACGAGATTCGAGGATGATTTAAGCGTTTACATAGCTGGTGCCTTTCGAAAACGATGTTCTCGAAGGGGGGATAAAACGTACCACGCGGATAAACAGCACACACACGGGGAGGCGGAAGTAACGATTAAGCAGCGAAGAAAGAGCTGGCGTATTAGCCCAGGCAGCATTGTGCTAGGGGATCTGGCGTGATGCTGCTCTCTACCTTTATACGATCGTACGACATGCGTCTAACGTCCGCCCATTAAGGCACGCTTCGAGATAATTCGTGTGTTTCGCTGTGCCGCGTGTTTGCATCTTTGCCTATCAGACACTTGCGAGACTCGCGCTTTTCGTCTCGATAAAAGCTCCACGTGGAACGAGCTTCTCGCATCTAACAGCTTGATGCTTATCTTTTTAGCCATTGAACTCTAGCGAAAATCTCTCCACATTTTCCAAACTTTTATTCAATCTCTTATCAGTTTTGAATCTTTCCTTTTTCTCCAAGTTCGAAAAGGAGATAATTTCTCTATCGTCGAAAGTGGGAAATTAGAGAGGTAAGATTGATTCATATCTGCGTCAAATCTACTTTTCGAAACTTTTTTCATTTTTCTGCTAGAATACTCGATTAGAATAATGTTAACTCTGGAAATCAAACGATTATCCCTGGTGGAATTATAGTTACAAGATAGGTCTTACTTTTGAATGATTTACGTAACATATCTTTGGTATATTTTTTGCAATATTTCGGAAGTTACAACAACAATAAAATATCTGATGGAGAGCTTTTTATTATAATGTAATATCGATCCTCTTGATTAGTGGCTAATATGAACATTTAAATTCTATTAGCAACTCCACCTTAGCAAAAATCCTATTAATAAATAATTTACAAATGACTATTCATTACTTGTAATAGACGTATAAGTACGCCACTTCAATAAATGAATGCTAAACAAGGAAAAATAAATTATTCTGAAAACGATCGAAAACAGATCGGAGTGCGCTGTAATTAAACGGCCTTTTCCATCACCGTTAAAACAATGTACCTTCGTAACCTCAGTCATTAAATTATCGAACGATTTTCAATTACCGGAATCATTAAAACCAGACAAAGGAAGAGAACGTGTTGATCGTAGTCGAGCGGAACGACACACGATCGAGGGGATGGAGAAGAAACGAAAAAGTAGATTACTATTTTATAAAAATCAGAGCCATAGCAAAAAGCTGGCATGAAACGACGGAGTAACACGCTTTTGTCGTCGCTAAGATCTCGTTACGTATGCAACGAAGCGTAAGGTCTTTGCCAGGATATTGGCGGCTAAACGATTCCACCAGTCTTTTTTTGTTCGCCACGTCTGGCTGAAGGAATAATTAATCGATCCTCGAAGCGTAAAACCTCGCGTCTCGAGTAGTCGCGCGACTCGCGCTCTGCTCCGCTCGCTTTTCTCACGGACGGCTGCCGCTACAACCAAAAAAAAAAACCGCGTTTATATTAGGCATCTAATGATTCGAGAACCAATTAAATTATTTTCCATTTGTTCGAAATTGTAAAGGAAATTTTAATCGAATATTTTACAAGTAATTTTTAATTCTCTCCCTCTGATGGTATAATAAAATTAGGAAGAATTTAAAATGAGCCATTTAGGAATTAATTATTTCTTCGTCGTCAAAATTTCTTCCATTTTTAGTAACAGAAATTAGATACATAGGTGTAATTTTTTAGGAGACATGAATATTATAATTATGGAAATATACAGAGGACGTGTAATATTGAAAAATATGCGGACCGTCCAAAATAAAATATTCGTTATGAAATTTATAATTTTTATATGTATTTTAAAATTGTTTATGTGCGTTCATGAAGATATGATTTTACATGAAAATCCAACTTAATGGCAATATTTAAGATGTGAAATTTCCGATATATTATATTTGCTTGAGTCTCTCTTACGGTTAAGGTCGATCAACTTGGTCGACTAATCAAAACTTCTCTAAAGCAAATACAGTTAAAGCAAATCACCATAAATCGATAAATTCGAATTCTGAGCGGAGAAATATACATAAATTCTTCTTTTCCTTGGCTTTTCACGATGAAAACGTGCGTTCGATTAGCAAAGACGATGGGATAAAATAGTGGCGGCTTTAGATTCTAATTCATGATAATAATTATTCCTAACGGGTAAGATGGTATATACGTAAGAACGATTCTTTAAGTCGAATACAACCGTTTAATCGGAGATACCGATGCGACTCGAAGCTAAGTAACTTTTCTGTGCTTCCTCGAGGTACATTTGATTAATTAGACACGTAGCTTCGCCGCCTCTTTGCAATAAATATAACCGAGAAACTGACCGTTTCTGTGTACAGTGTATTCGGAACCGAAAAACAATTACGCTTCTCTCTGGCTATAAATGCCTATCCAGCAATCCATGGAACCGATCGTATGTATGTTTCCCAGCGTGCTTGTCAAGTCGTGTCAAACCGCGAAGGGGAAAGCGAAAATCTTCCGGATATTCGCTCTCTGCATAAAATAATCGTATATGGATATTTATGTACGTGCATCTTGAAATGTCTACTCTAAAACAGCTACGAACGCTAATGTCGAAGTGAATTAACGTCGGTCCCACTTTTTTAAATTTTGCGTTACGAGTATTTGAAATCAGGAAGAAGAAGCTAATATTAGCAGAGTATTCAGAATTAAATTTCTAAGAATCTAAAGTGTGAATTCTTCGTCCTAAATACAAAGCGGATATACTAGTTCCAGGTGATAACAAAGGGCTGATATATAGTAGATATTGATAAAGCCTTTAGAATTAAATTTATGCGAGTTTAAAATGCTACGAATAATATTTCTAACTGCAAACGCAAAGTGATATGATATTAGCTTCCTTTTCTCAAATTTCAGTATTTCGATCTTTCGAAATTTGGAAAAGGAGGAATATTGTAATGTTCAATGGACATGACAATTGTCTCAACGTTAAGTTTGAGATACTTTCTTTTAAAAACAACGATAAGCTTTTTTTTAATGCAATCAGACTCGCAATGTTAATACGTTGAAATGAAATGTGAGAATTGACTCACCTATTTCACAATCGGCGCCTTTCCAACCCTGTATGCACGCCTTATCGCCATTCTCGTCGCAGGTGTAATGGCCGAATATGTCGTTCCTCGGCCTGCAGAACTTCGTGCAGGTCGCGTTGTAATAATGGTCCGCGCACTGGACCCGAACGCGATAAGCTAGATGAGCGTTTCTTCCTTCATGATTGAGAGTGTGCCACGTGGGTCCTGGCAGGACAATGCCGCTGAAACTCGCTTCCTCGATCACGCCTGTGCTCGCCTCGTCTCTCGCTTGCAGGATCAGCGTGAATTGCCTCTGCGAGCCAAGAAAAAAATTCGATAACGAGGCTGGGAATCTTCTAACTAAGGATTTTAGGAATTCTGGGAAATTTCCCAGAGCTCTTGGAAATTAGCAATTATAAGATAAAAATAATCCTTTATTTATATTTCCCGCTTTACTTTGTTCTGCTATACTTTACTATTTTATTATACGAATAAATAATTCTGAAAAAAGTTAATTGTAAATTAAAATTAATTCTCCTTTCATAGCTTTTAGTTTATTTTATATCTGGTTTTTACTTTCTTTTACGTTATAGCCTTGTACCTTATATTATTCATATTTTACACTGCATTTTACGTTATGTTACTTTATACGTATTTTGTAACCAGTATATGCTGAATAGTCGTGTTCCGGCAAACGCGAATCGAATACGGAAAGATGACGTCACGCTTGTCTAGGGCTGCTTCGAAAGAGGAAGAGAGGTGGTTTGATGAAGCCAGCAATTAACCCTTGGCCAGCTTGAATAATTCCTTAGCCAGTGTGGCCTCTAAGTGGAACCTTCCGAGATGCACTTTTGCAAATTTAACACAGGGCTTCCTGACCCTCGGTAACCTCCCGTATTACGCCACAATAGGATTATCAATTTTTTACTTCCGTTTTCCACCTCCAGATACTTTATAAATTTAATTCTGCTATTTTCATCGTATCTTCGGGCATACGATCATCGATCACGGATAAATCATTCCTAAATCACCCAGTTTACGATTCATATGTGTCCGATCAATCTACACATATATACATACGTTCGTATGTTCCATCAATATCTTTTGATTGGCGTCGAACCGAACTCGAATGTTGAACGTCTACGAAAGATTAAACGCAACATTCAATCATCCCTCCACTATACCGAGACACCTTGAGAGCTCATCGATAATCTAGTAAAAAAGTAGCCGAGCTACCCGAGGAGGAGGACGCGACGTCCGACCACCGGGGATGCAACACAACCAGCAGGTATTAAAACAAATGTTCCATCAAAAGGTGGCCACCGTGTCTCTGATAATTACTGATCGTCGTTGTAATCAGAGCACCGGCGTATTTTTCACCCGTGACACCTGTGTTCAATGTGTCGCCACAAATCAGAATAATTACAGCCACAGAGAGAGTTTGCGTGCGTTCGTTGGTCTACCGATTCTTTGACCAACGTTGCCTCTTCTCGAACGGCCGTACCTGATTGGTACCACCAATCAAGGCCCGTGAGTGACGGTCGGCTAATGCAATAAATAAATTCCAATCGCGCTGTCGCGGAAGACAGCGGCTATCTGTTCGTCCGGAGGCTGCTGAAACGGAGACAGAAACGGCAGCAGCAGCAGCAGCAGCAAACGCGACCAGCAACGGATCCCAAAGGGGTGTCCAGGGGTCTGGGTTGTACGATAGAAAGCTGGAAGTGTTCCCGATGGAACCGGTCTCGTGGAGGAGAAAAAAAGAAATAAATAAAAAAGGATCAGCGCATCGAAGATCTCGCGTGTGCTCACTCGTGTGTGCGCGCGGTTTAATGAACTCGGTTGGATTCTCGCTGGTAGACAATGAGAGAAGGGACGAGTCCAAGCACTGTAGCTCTTCGTTCGACTTTTTAATTAGAACCGCAGGTGTTTCGCGTGATCACTCAGACCACGGGGGTGGCTGAGTCGATGGAACTGGTGGAAAGTGAAAAATAAGCTGCGAGTTGCCGTTCCGCCGCATTGAGATCCGAGGATAATAAACGACGCCGAATAATAGATATCTTCCGTGCTTTTCAACGATCCACTCTTTTTCTTTCTCTTATTTCTCTTCTGGAGCCTACTTTTCGATTAGCGAGCCAGTGGTACGCCACGCGGGGTTCCGCGCTGGAAAGAAGCGTTCCGTGTCACGATACATGTGGGAACCGTGTTGTTTCCCCTCGTTGATCGATTTCCTTTTCTGTCCAGGACCTATTCAATATTACCGGCTAACCGTTCGATCGTGACTGAACTGTCGATCGACAAATTAGCGAAAACATTCTCCCCCGCTGGCAACCCAAATACTTAGATAACGCGGCTAATGTCGCGCGCCTTTCTTGCGGACAAATCGCTTCCTAAAGCGGCGCGACACTTCCACCGTTGGAAACTCCACGTTTTTGCTCAGCTTCGACCGATTTGGCAGCGAACGATCGTGGAACCTGTTCGACGGTGATTCCCAGTGATTTTCAGTCACCCACGAGAGACAGACCTTTGAAACGAATTCCGATTGTTGGTTTCTTTTTTCTTCCTTTCGATACAGTTAGGATTGTGTGAAAGTGTGTCTTTAAAAGCTATTAGCCGATTTTTTTGAATTTCTTAAAGACATTGAAATTAATAAACGTTGGTTGCTGTCTAATAATATATATCGTTTTATGGGTAAAGTGAAGATTATTTCTTTTTATGGTTGAAGTAAAGCTAGACAGGCTAATTCCTTGTATTCGTTCCGACTAACAGCGATAAAAAGTATATAGTATTTATAAAGAATATATTAAATTAATAAAAATATTGCGAGTAAAAGTACGATATTGTCTATATAATACGAAACTACCATATTTTCTCCCACTAACCGTAGAAAGTCGTGAATTTCAAACAATATTTAATACAATTCAAAGTGCGAGTTATTCTTTGAGTTTGGTTCAAATTAGCCAAGTTACCGAGTCCAAGTAGCTTGAAATTATTTTGCAAATGTGAACCTGTTGTTTCTTGACTTAAAATTTCCATTTATCCTTCTCATTAAATCAAATCACTCCACGTCAAGTTGTTTGAATTCAAATAACTCGGCTACATAAAAGAACCTGACTGCCAGAAAACAGTAACTGTTATTCTAAAATTAGTAGCTGCTTACGATTACTCTAAAAGCTTCTTTGACAGGAAGGGTACAACGGAAGGAGCGCTAAAAGCAAAAAGACAAAAAGGTAGAATGATGGAGTAGCTAAACGATGCTGTGTGATATAATCCGAAAAACGGCCTTGAGCAGCCGATCCATCTCGCTCGAAGAATAACTCGAATCTGTTCAGCTGTCATTTTCTATTTACCATCGATCGGATCGTTCTCTTTTAAGGTTTCGAAATTCATCGTTCCATTCGTTCCCTCTTCCATCAACTGTCCCGTTGAAGAAAGGAAGAGAGAGAAAGAGAGCGAGAAAGAGAGAGAAAGAAAGAGAGAGAGAAAGAAAGAGAGAGAGAGAGAGAGAGGGAGAGAGGGAGAGAGAGAGAGAAAGAAAGAAAGAAAGA